>NC_085028.1:13996875-14279815 GCF_963692335.1 Osmerus eperlanus
GAACCATCTGGTGTTTATAAAATCCTGATTCACCTCACTTCCCAGCACTCATCAACCAACACCTCTCCCTTTCAAAAAGTCTGCTAATCAAATGATGGTGCCTCTGAATGTCAACGAGAGCATCACAGTTCTCCAGCAGCCTTGACGACTCAGGACAGCAATAGCTGTGTTAGGACTTGCATGAGGTATACACAGACGAAAAGCCAGAGATATAATCAGCTGAGCATAGGGACTGGTATTGGTTTAAGCATAAAGCTAAAGATGGATGAAAGGGGCCTCCTCGTCTGAGAGGGTCGATATGAGACCGTGGTGGACAGCGGTCAGATTGAAAGGCTTGTTGAGAATGGCCCTACAGGCTATTAAGGGTCCAGGGCAGGTTGTTAAAGTGGAATGCAAGGTAGAATCAGGTGTAAATCACACATCTCAGGTCTGACTGAGGGTTTATGGAGTCACACTGTCAGACAGAGCACATCTTTGAAGGCACTCAAGAAAGGAGCACTTGAGATCCATTTGGAGTCTTATTAAGAGAACAACTCCATACGTAGGGCCTCCCAACAGCTCCAAACGAGCTGGGATGGTATATTCTGAATCTGAAATGTTTAGTCATCATACTGAAAAAATATTTCACAGTGGCTCCCTCACAGAAGAATGGGAGTGTTTTCATTCCAGAAATTCATCAGCTCTGTGCCAGGTAATACGGCGGCCAAATATCCCTCTGTGAAGAATAAATTCTCACTTACCAGGAGTGCCTTAATCTAAGAGTCTGAAACGAGGTGTGGGCAATAAGACCTCAAACTGAGGAGAAAGAATCACTGAAGAGATTTTGTCAAAGATGAACAGTAACCTACCACATGCACATAGCCCTCGCTGTCCTCTGTTAGAACCCATCCTTCCTCTTGAACATCATCCCCATCCTCCTCTAACATCACTTTTGTTTGGCTTTTATTATTTGGTAGAGACAGTGAAAGAGTGACAGGAAAGGCAGGGAAAGAGAGAGGGGATAGCATGCAGGAAACGGCCCAGGCTGGCCTGAATAGAACTCGGGCCTCTGCGGTATGTGGTACACGCTCAACTCTTTAGCTCCATACCAGACCTCCAGAAACATCTACCCACCATTAAGATGAGAGAGCCTCTGGAGAGAGCTACTCTGCCTCAACCGGTAACCCCTCATCAGACACATCACTCAATCCCACAGAGATTCGGTTCACCCAGTGAGAACTGACACGAATCTGAGCAAATGATATATATCTCTGTGACTGCCGATGACGACACTCGAGCAAAGAACCAAAAGGACAACAAAGACAAAAACAATAACAGAAATAGGAACATTTGCTAGACTGACTTGAAAGGCCAAGTTCAAAGGAATATGGAATTGCGGTTGCATTGCATCATATGAGGGCACCCTGAGTCATCTGCTGCCAAGGCCACTACAGCCCAACCTGCAGTCGAGCGTTCACCCAGACACAACAAAGGCTCAAACTCCATTGATCTTGTTCATGAATTTAAACATCACCTCGGAAAAACCTCAACTGTAAATTCATTGGACACAATTTAACAAAGTCCTACAAGAATCGTAGTCTTTTTGTTGAGAATTTCATCATAATCTGACATCCGTGTTACGAGCAAGGTTCTCCCCCCCCCCCCCTCAATTTACCCTATCACTTGAAAAGATGAAAAATCTCAATGCCTGAAGCTGTGTAATTCAGAGGCAGAGTGAGGCTGGATCATAAAGGTCTAATTTAGACTGTTTTTCGTATGCATATCTGCCAGAACTCCCCCCCTGATCGCCACACAACCCCCACAGCAGACTAAACACAGGGTGTTTCCCCCCAGTGCAACCATAATGACACACTGCTATTTCTGCCCCAGCATCTGGAGGAGTGCAGCTCTACTAACTGCACACTTCTTTATTTGACCCCCCCTCCCCCCCCTAAAATCTTGTACGCTGATGGTAGGGCAACATTTTACAATCAAGTCTCGGTAATTCTTTGTTGTAAAATGCCTTTACAAGTGTTGACCACAACTCTCAAGGTTGTGAATGAAACGATTTCCAAAGAGCCCGGAATTCGAGAACGGAATTACATCCAATCTGTTGGCAGGAAGGGTACTATCTCCTCCAGCAGTGCTGGAGCACATGGTTGATGACCATGGGAGCAGAGGGCATGCACATATTAACTCACCATCAGATACCTCACTCTGGGAGGACATGGGATACGGATGTCTTGAATGAGGAGAATCAACCCTTGTGTGGTGTTCATAACTGTTACTCACCTACTGATTGTGAGTCTGATGGACAATACAGCCTTATCATTTACTGTAAACTAACCCCAAATTTGCACCTTGCTGGGGTAGATTATGGGTATTTATGGTAAGACATTTTTAGACCTCCACATTATTTGAGTTTACATACAATGCATCACTTCAACCAGTTGAACTGCTCTGTATTTCTTTTCTTTAACTACACTTTGACCAGAGTTTCTCTGTTACCATAATATGACCCAGTCTGCAGAGCACATGGGCACATTAAGGCACCAGGCCCTCTAAAAATGCTAACAGAAGTCCCACAAACCACTACCCTGGTCTTTGAGGCCAACTGGTTAGGGACACTCCCTTTAAATGTATTTGTATTGCTTTTGCTGTCCAGACGTAGACAGGGAAAAAGGGATGCTATACACTCCTGACTCCAGAACTGTAATATCATATACAGCATATTCTTTGTTTCATAAACAAAGAATAGCCAAAATATGCTATTGTAACATGCTATTAACATACTAACAAATAACATGACCATTATTTACATTTACATTTATTCATTTAGCAGACGCTTTTATCCAAAGCGACTTCCAAGAGAGAGCTTTACAAAGTGCATTGGTCACTGATCATAACAACGAGATTGACAACGAAAACATTGCGAGTAGCCAAAACATGAAGCACACATTGTGAACAACCAAAGTAAGTGCCAAAGGGAAGAACCATAAGAGCATGTAGTTAAACAAGTTACAATTAAACAACATGAACTGCTATAAGTGCAAGTGTACCTGTGAAAAAAAAAAAAAAAAAAAAAAAAAAAAAACAACACTAATACAAACAATATATCACAGCGAGTACAAACAATTTTAAATCAGTTACCACTAACCACAAGAGCAACAAGTCTCTGAGCAAGAGTCATTGTGATCCTTGAGGAAACTAACATCGGGTCAAGCGAACCATTCCTAAGTACCGTTGTACTCCCGGAACAAGTGCGTCTTGAGCCTTTTCTTGAAGGTGGAGAGACAGTCAGTGTCTCTGATGGAGGTGGGGAGTTGATTCCACCACTGGGGGGCCAGACAGGAGAAGAGCTTGTGTTGGGACCGGGCGGTCTTGAGCGGTGGGACCACCAGGCGGTTGTCTGAAGAAGACCGTAGGTGACGGGTGGGGGTGTAAGGCTGCAGGAGAGACTTGATGTAGACGGGTGCAGTCCCGTTCACTGCTCGGAAGGTCAATACATTATGTTAGGTAATGTTAAGTTTAGAGTCAAAGTAATTACATAATTTGATCCTGTCCTACCAAGTATTCTCAGGAAAGAGAAGTTGTGCTGCATTACCTGCTCCTATATGACCTGACTGAGAGGACAGGCTCTGATTTAGGTCCATTTGGAGCCTAGGGCACTTCACAGAGCTCCAGGTCTGACAGGCTAGCAGTCCAGGCTGTCAGCTTTGAAAGAATCCATTCTGAATTAACTTCTAAATTAAACATAACCGGCATTAAACAACAAAACATTAATGCAAAAACAATTAAAGTCAAAAATTAAAAAAAGGGTGGGGGCAAAGTTTTGCTTTTAAGTTAAACGAAGAAGAATGCATAAAATAAACAGAATTAATAGGGTCTAATTGCATCTATAATTAGACACCTCAGAGACACAAAGCTGTGTCTAATTAGAGCAGCTAGCGGAAAGCAAGGAAGTGAATGAGAGAATCTAGCTAGGAGTCTTGAAAGGCGAGCAGCAAAGGACAGGCAGAGCTTCCCTGTGAGTGGAGGGGCCTTTGCCACCTCAAGGTTACAACACAGCCAGTCTGTGTGCCGCAAATGAAATACTCAAGGAAGACATAAGTCTCATTAACGCCTATAAAGGACATCCCTAATAAAATCCCAGGCCTGACATGTAGGAGCTCTCCAGTGATGGCTGATTAATTGCTGGTGCAAATGAAAGCTGGAGAGAGAGCTGGGGCTCCGTGGGTGTAATTTATCCTCCTCTGTCCTGTCTTGTCCTCCCTGCCTGGGGAGATCCAGCAGGAATACGGGGGCTTGAAGAGGAGAAGGAGGAGGAGGAGGAGGAGAGAGCAAGGGGGGGCTGTCTTCACGTCCTCCTAATGTGTGGAGGATATCATGTTTAGGTGGCGGGTGAGATCATCTATTTAGACTGTTTTGGTGATAACAAGCTGGAAGTGTTGACACCAGGGAGTTTCAGAGAAAAGAATATTCCCATAACAGGTTATAGATTGATAATGATGACCATAACAGGCTCTGTGGAAGAAATATGGTGACAGCAAGATGACCCAAAACATATCCCCTGCAGCCATACATCACATGGAGATTGTGCTTATTTCTTGACAGCCAGTACCATAATCCATCACTGATATAACATCCCAGATTGTCTGACATGTGTGTTTCATCATTGCATCATATTCGTTTGTCAGATCCAAGTTTATGATTAATAGAGTGCTTTCGATGCCAGGGAGGGTATATTTGTCAAAGATATGGTTAATGAGAGACTAATTACCTCAGTAAAGGGCTTTGATGCCTTGCCTTTGATCATCTCCAAATCTGACTGAGCTGGATTTATCATTAGTAGGATGGACTTTAAGAATACCTGGCAGTATTGGGTCTTGTAACCTCACAGCCTAGGGGAAGGACAGTCAGGGGGTGGGGGAGGGGGGGGGGGACGGGTTGAGGACAATCTGTCCCCGAGCATCAGAAGACTTTCTGGGTCTGGGCCCACACCCGGCCTCAGGCAGCACTATGGGGCCCTGGTGTATGTAGGCCAGGGGAGCGTTGGGAAGGATGAGGGGAGGGTGCTGCTCATCAGATCAACATCCAATAATAAAGCGACCTCATCGTCGTCATCGCTAACCCTTGTGACAGCGGGCCGGCCGTATGGAGGCAGGATGGGAGGCAGGATAGGAGGCAGCATGTGTCAAGAAGCGTTTGACAGCTGGAGGAGGAGCAGCTCCAGCAGCGAGCGCCAGGCCTAACGAGACGCTCCCGCTCCCGCTCCCTCTCCCAGACAAGCCTGACAGGCTGGTCTCACAGACAACTAACTCAAGCAGCCACATCACCCATGTGCTAACACGGAGTAGCACAGGCGTAGGTACAAGAGGGAAGCGCAGAGGAATGTTAACAGGGGACACACGGAACAGTGCCAAACGAACGCATCACAGACAGGTTATCAGCGAACCAGCAGCAGCACAAACGTGGGCGCGAGCATGCTTAGCGTTGAAACCACAGACACACTGACAGATTCAATGTCACTCCAGTTGCTGGGCTTGGGAGTGCTGCTGTATTAGCCCACTCCATAAAGACTGCATGTCATGAGAACTAGCAGGCAAATGTCGGGATTGATGATGATTTAAAAGGCTGTGTGTGGAGATGGTGCATCTAAAAGGCTCCTGTCAGAGCGTCTGCAATATGGGGTGATGCATCCCTGTGTCACCTTCAAATGAGCCTCTTCCTGACTGAAAGCTTGATTGGACCCATAAATACCAATTCTAATTACATCTGCAGACACACACCCATCCCCTAGCCCCCTCCATACCATCCTGAAAGTGTTGAGAGTAAACCAAGTGGCCTTCAATGCAGTTTTGCATATCTTCTCTGACTCATATGTCTTTGTGATGGCTTAATATTCCATAATTATGCCTTTGTAAACGTCAGTTGGCTGGGCTGGCCGGGCCCGGTAATGCATAGCTAGCCGTGGAGGACGGCAGTGTTTTCCTGTAGATTGCGTCGGTGTTGTTGACATGAGAGGTGATGAATCTTCGGAGGTGACCTACCCACACAAAGAGTGATGGCGGGAGGCGAAAAAACAAAAAACCAACACCCGTCTCAGTCTGACGTCCTGTTCAGTCTGGGGAATCATTACACACAATTACGTATAATCTCTGTACAAGGAATACCTGGCACCAGAAACATGGCATCCATCACCCTGATAGTTTGTTTACTCATAATTCATCATTCTAATTTCTACATAGTTTACAGTATGAGACTCCAGATGATACATTTACATATTAATGTCAGTGGAATGTGAAGAGTTTTACTGGCAGGTGCCTTCCTCAAGGGATTCTGGCTGTCATTAAACAAGCAGTTGTGGAGTAAACTGCCTCCCATTAAAACGTGTTCAAGCTCTATTGCACTTAATATAAGCACAATAAAAAGCAGCTCTTCATTTCACTTCTGATTAATTTGACACGACAGCCGAAGGGGTCAGTCTGCTGCGTGCGTCCCTCAGCTGTCTCCTGAGTCGTGAAGCCTTGCTGTTAGGTCGTCTCCCTTCGGTTCCAGCTCCACCCCAGATATCTGAATGCTCGCCAGATCGCACTTTTGCTACGTCATGTTTTCCTCAGGACTGTCACAATTCTGCTTTCCCTACAGATGTGAAGCCAGAAAGGGCTGTGTAAAATGTTTTCAAATAAAATTGCTTAGCAAATGCAGTCCATGCAGGATTAGAAGGTGAACACGAAGCAGTGCAGAACTAAAACCTAATATACAGATGTAGAACATTTGAGATTACCTTTTTAATAACATTTGTCATGAGAAAGTCTGTTTATTGATATCAAGTCTGTTTATTGATATCAAGTTGTTGTTGAGTAAAACCACCAACACGAATCAATGAAAACAATCAGACACGTTGATAGATGTCTGAGTAGGTAAATCAAGACAATAGTATGTCTTAAAGGAATATGCCTGCATCTGGGTTGCTAGCTATGACCAACATAAGCCTCTTTCAAAAGTTATACAATCTCTATGGCAAAACATCCCAGCCTGCTGCTTATACTGTGACATGATTTAATTACCAGTCAGGGGATGACTCTGTGTCTTAAACTCTCATTATCTGACCGAGCACATTGCTGGGTGAGCTGGAACATGTCAGATTTGGAGCACATGAAAGGCTAAACGGCAGTCTCTGTGGCCGCATGTGGCTAGCAATCACACTAAACCAGAGGGTGTCAAGTCAAATCAGCAGTCTGATTTTCATCACACACACAAAATCAGAATCAAAATACATGGCCTTTCGCTCACATTTGAACATTATCATTTTCATCAGACACATGCCAGACACACAGTTAGAAAACAAATTCTTAATTCTAAGATTTAAGCGACCATGACCCTTCAAAGACTGTTTTCTATGCTACATTTGTGTTTAGTTTTTATAACAAGGAAATACTGAGTTTTAAATCAGTATATTTGTTGCTTGAAACACCCATGTGCAAAAAAATACTGATCTGTCAATATAGAAAGGATTTTCTCACCAGATGTAGCTGCTTGTTGATTAGATATCCTAGATACTGTAAGTTTTATAAGTAGATACAGTATATGTTGATGAAGCCAAAGTGGAACTTTGACCAGGCAATTTGGCTGTACTCGCAACTGAAAATATTATTTTCAAAAAAGTACAGAGCAAATGTATTTCAGACTTTCTGATTGCATCCACCAGAAAATGTACTTCAGGATCCATGCTACTGTACAGCCTTTATTGTTATGCTACAGTAACTGAGTATACTTATTATGGGCTGCTTTCAAACAGGTTCAGTAATCACAATTTGACAAAGTCACATTATAAAAGTCCCTGCATCAGCGAAGACCTAAAATTATCTAGCAATATGGAGGAGGAGTCCTGATTGCAGTGTTTACTTCCTGCTACATGTGACAATGTGATAAGACTGAGTCACACATTGTTTGCCGCCAAACCTTTCATTTACTGCTAACAAAAAAACAGGACAAATCAGAAAATCTTGAATGTGAAGTGGTACAAATTAATACGCCCAGAATGATGTGGGGTTATAGGGAAATCTGAATTAAATTTGCATTTTAAAGTCATATTCAAAGTCAAGTATGTGTTCTGACAGCATCTGCAGAATAACATTTATGTTTGGACTTCTTCTCTCATCTCACAATATTTCCTTTTTACTATACTCCTAGAACATGTTACTGTCAGTCCATCTTAAGTCTAATAAAGTGAACAAGATAATCAGACTGCCTTGCTCCAACCCAATTACTGACAGGCCGTATTCTCAGGCTTGGGAAATCATCCTTAGTTCTGGCAGTGCCTTTGTCACAAAGACCCATCCTTGCTCTCACAGAAGACACAATACTCCTGTCTGCTCAACCACAACTTCATGCTAAATAAATAATTTACATCTCCCATAGCACCCCATCTACATTTTCCAATAAAACTCTAAATTGATGGATGTCATCTTACTGCTCACAGGCCATAACTCCTGCTGGTTTCTAATAACAGTGTGTTTGGTTTTTATTAGGTCTAGACATCCTATTCTTTATAATGCCATCCTGAGGCTTGGACTGTTTGCTTTATTGATATTGGTTTAAGACAGTAGAAAGTTACCCTTGGAGGCATGAATCTGCAAACAATCGGTTTAGAGGACAAGACTGTTTTCACATTGGAGAAGGACGAGGTTGACTGCAGGAAGGAGAGGCAGGAAGAGGGCATAGATTTGTTGATGGACTGTAAAGAATAACCACATAATAACTTTCACAGACATACATTTCTGGGATATTTTTGGGCTCATGACTGGTAGCCAAACTAAACATGTTAAACAAAGGTTCGAGGAAAAAGTAAGCCTATTTAACAATGCTAACTTTATTCACCACCATTATGTGCCGAGGAAAGGCATTCAAAGCCAAATCAAAGACGGTCTTTTTTCTAAGAACACCATTTTCAGAGCCATGTAAATGTACTCCAAACAAACAGCCACAGTCCACAATTGTGTTAAGCTCCACTTGTGAGAAGGTGCACGCACAGACTGAATATTTAAGTCCATACCCTGTCGTAGAGGGCAAAATCCCATATGTTCCAAATGTTAAATGACAGACACTGCCATGAGTGGAACAACACATGAGTTTAAATAGCTTTGTTGGTGAAAACTCTTTCCCATTCATTCTGTTTTAGATCCCTGTGAAGGGAAATCAATGGGCCTGACTTGGTGGAATTAGATTAACATTGTGGAGGGGGTTTAGTGTTCAGGATGACTAAAGGACACGCCAGCAGAGCAGATGAGGGGGGACAAGGAAGACGAGAGCTCCCTACCTGAGTCCAGACGGTTAAGGATAGACTTCTGCAGGGCTGCAATGCTAGAGATAAACAAAATAAATGCACAGGAAAGCTGCTGGTTCTAAAAGTATTAATTGAATTGATTGACTGACAGGGTCAAATACCACAAAGTTTCATTATGACAAAATGACTTCTGACAATGAAATATCTGTTCAAACGGCTCATAGCAATGATAAATCCTGTTCAACGTAGGTATCCAACGCTTGTACTGGACCACTACGATCCTGATTGGTTGTTTGGCAGAATACTTGCTTTCCTGGTTAAGCAGGATTAGCCCAGCTATAGGACCAAAGTCTGTATTTTCCTCTTCTATCCATCTCTCTGTCCTCTTAGGAGGATGAATTTAGGTTTCCTACTCCCATTAATGGCATGGCCTTACTGTCACCCCTCAACAATGTTGCTCAAGTCTGAGAAGCAATCAATAGGCTCCTGGTTTAGGCTGACTGATTATTATTGCTTGGGTTGCACACTGCTGATGGGTTTGACAATGACAGATTAGAGTAGTGTGTCTGAGAGTAATTAAGATAGGTCTAGTGTCAGGCTGATAACTCACAAACTCAATGCCCCTAGGCAGGCTGCACAGCTCCATCATAGCCCTCTGTCATGTAAACACTGCTCAATTATCTTATATTTCACCTTGAGAAATTACATCAAGTTTGAGTTGTGCCAAATGTTGATACTGTTGTATGCACTATTTTATGAAGTCCCCTTTCTTTATTTTGTTGTACTGTCATTTGCACACATTGTGCCACTGCCAAGGCAATTACTCCCTATGCAATACAACCTATAATAACTGCTTTATTGGACTTTACAAAAGAATTAATGGAATACAAGTGGTAGATTGTTGTACCTTGAAGGACATGATAATGACTGAAAGGGATTGTGTTGAGTGATGAAAGAAGAAGTCTTGTGACGTACGTCTTGAGGGTCTACAAGTATATGTGAAACTATATTGTCCCCTTTCAATTCTCCAGCAGTTTAGGGTAAATACCCATTTTCCAGAAGCGAGCTGGCAGTGTTGGCAGGTGGAGGGTAGAGGTGCCGTGCCCAGGTCCAGTCAGATCCGGCTGTGTAAGTGGATAATATGTATGCCATTCCAATCGCTCTGTATAACGGCATCTGCTAAGATAACAACATCACTTAACCATGATGAGCCGTGTCTGCAGAGACTGCAGCACAGAAAAGAAAGCAAATACTGAATATGCTTTGCCCTGACAGTTTCTTACACTGCTCTGAGCCCGTTTTGAAGGTAACTGTCTGAGGCCTTTTCCAAGAGGAGAAGGTATTTCTAATGTGTTGAAGTGACGGTGCAATTCTAGGTATGCTGTGCCCACTTGCCAGCAACTACAGATTGAGTCTTACAAAACCGAGGTGTTTGGATTAGAAATGATAAAGTTGTAGAGCTTTCACCTTCAATGCTAGTCAACAGTTGAAGGACGCCCTGAAGCATTCTTGCATTTAACCTTCTAGACATCCTCGTACTGCATCTCCCTTTGATTCCACGACTTAAGTTATGATTACGGCTGTAATACTATTACAGTTTTATCTCAACACTAACATGAAATGGCTTGTCAAGTTCTTGACCTGAAATAGTGCTTTTAAGCATTCCACGTTCTGGTAGTTACCAGTGGCTTAGCGTTTCTGGGAAACATTTCTCTGTAAACTTCATAGCAGCCAAAGTGTCCTACATCTTCATCAGCAGGAAGAGCTGGGCTGAGCTGGTACTCATCCTTGAATGGCGTTTGTGTTTGCTCCATCAACCAAACTAATGTGCACTCCATGTCCTACAAAAACAAAAACACAGCTATTCCATTTTCTTCCGGTGATGTACTGACAGAGGCCAGGCTGGACAATGCAGAGTGCTCCCTGTAATCCAGGACAGGGGAAAACAATGTCATATTCATACTGAGACATCAGTTCTCCTCATTACCACAACTCTACCATGAATGGAGGCTTCTGTCCTCACAGCCATGAAAGAAACCCTCATCAGTCTCTCACTTCTAATTGACTGTTTACTACAGATCAAGAACCACTGTTCTGATGCAGCCCTCAGCAACATTCCCAAACTCGGGTTAAACTGGAAATTCCAGCCATGAGACTTTGTAATTTGTTTGTAGTGTTTATTCATCACATTTTTCTTTATAAAAATACTTCCAAATGCTTACAGGGACAAGGACTTCAACAGCTATTACCTTTGACCCTGACATTGCACGTATTTATTGAAGCTAGGGGCTATCTGTGTGCTGACATGGAAGGTTGGAGTGTGTTCCCTGCTTGGAGGGAGCGTCACTATGTCTTCAAGAGGCAGAAAAGCCTACAAGGTCAAAGACAGGGAGACATTCTCCAGGCTCCGCTTAGCACGGCTCTCTATAAACACTGTCGTCCCGGTGACTGCCTTCAACCTGTTTGGCTTGGGAAGACAAATACAACAAAGCGAGCTCACTACTCACTCTGAGTCTAAAATTATACAACTGCGAGAGCTTCTTCCCGTTAAAACTACACAGGAAAGGAGAGCAACAGTGAAGGAAAGTGGAACGTGAACGCACACATTAAGCGCACACACTCAAATGGACAAAAGCACACACAAATGAGTATGCATGCTGTATGCACACAAACAAAATGCACACACATACAGACACACAAGGGAACAACACACAGAATTAGAGTCTCAAGCTCAATAAAATACTGCTTGGGGCTTTGCAATCTTCTGTCAACTCTCAGTGATCGTAGCAACACAAAACTGGATGATTTTATTATATACGGTAAGTCATTGCTACTACAGTACACAATCTCTTCCACAAGCTGCTCAGAGAAGAGATGCCAGTTCTGTGGATTATTCTGTCTGAAACAGCAACATCAGCTGCCACAACATAAAATAGTGGCGTACATTATCTCGCAATTATGAAGAGGGATATTAAGCACAGCGTAATGTAATTTTAATGAGCTATAAATTCAATTTCTTTAAATAGAACAGTGTATTATTGTTACAAATGATGTAGTGAACCCAACGTAAAATGCGGGCCATGAAATACTTCACAAGCTGGCACGTATTAGGACTATTAGCCGGGGTGTCAAATTTAACTCGAAAAAGGATAAGTGTCTCTCATGGCGAGGTTTTTGAAAACTGCTGTATGCGATGTGCACCAACAGCAGTTCCAACATGATACGATACTATAGTGCCAGCCAGCATTCAGAAGCAAAAGATGAACAAACAGAGAAGATGTGCAGGACACGTGGACAACACAAAGCCAGATATCTATCAGAACTAGCCCAGTGGGTCCCATTTCAGTTCATCAAACCCCCCATGGCAGGAGGAAGAAGCATCAGGAGCAAGAGAAAGAACATCTCCCCAGTTTGCTGTTTTCTAAACCAACCCCTTCATGAACCCTGAGCCAGTCATCCACAATCGGAAGGCAGGATCCCACATTTTCGACCTGTACGACCAGCACGGCGTGCGGTAACGGCAGTGTGTTTCCGGTGTTTGTGCAGGAGCCCTGTCTGTCAGCAGCACCTAAGGCTCTACAACAGGTTGCATCGATCCACTTCAGCGTCACTCACTGCTGATGAATGAGATCAGCCCAGGATCACAATACGAGGAATTACACAACCCAGTGAAACAGCATGATCGCACTGCAGCTGATATGGCTCATAACAGACATCGCCTCTGGAAAAACACACAGATTAGAAATGCTGTCAGTGTTCAGATTGTTTACGTTTCATGTATTATCGAAGCAGATCATCGCAAAACAGATGAACCAAGGTAGTGTGTCTCGGCTTTAGTTATGAGTCATCTTCTTCCTACAGTATCATCTGCACAGTCCTCCACATCCACTATGAAGAATGAAGCTACTTCTTTTCTACATCTATTGTCCTTTTATGCTTTAGCATACCTAAACCAACCAATCACGTCACAGCTAAACCTCCTTGGCCTGCTGGGCCAGATCTTCACATCCACTCAGAGCTCCAGTTTCATACTTACATCATCAAAATATTGAGCTATTCAAAAGAGAGGAGTTGTCAAACAGCATACTGGCTGTACAGGTGTTTTGAGTTCAGTGGTCAACCCTCTCCTTGCTGGCAATGTGTTGGTGCAATGGCAATCAAATCAATGAAAAAGATCTGCAGTCACATGACTTTCTTGGCTTGGAACATTATTCGCTCACAAAAAACTGCATTAATCTTTAAATGCTGCAATGCTTAGCGTATTGAGGCATGAGCTATTGTGCATTTGTGGGGACAATCTGATATGTAATTTTGAGGTGGATGACAATCAATAGAGACAGGGAGATACACTCCACAATACAGCAGATGCATTTCAAAGGCAATTCAACATTTATCAATTTAAACCAACAGATATAATTCAATTTCAACCTATGGTGGTATTCCATACAGGGACTAAAGAGAGAGAGAGAGAGAGAGAGAGAGAGAGAGAGAGAGAGAGAGAGAGAGAGAGAGAGAGAGAGAGAGAGAGAGAGAGAGAGAGAGAGAGAGAGAGAGGGGATGAAAGAAAGACAGTGAAAGAGGGAATGAGAAGAAGAGAAAGACTCAGTTCCCACAGGGAGCATATAAAGGCATAATCTCAACATGCAATATTCAAACATGTTTGAAGTAGCCTGAGACCTGTTGCTATTGTATAAAGATAACAGATAACCAAGAAACACTGAATCAATTTCAAAGTTAATCTCCTTTTGGCTCCATCAAACCAATATTACCAATACAATGTAGTTTCCAATTGTTAAAATACGTCAAGGAGCTGGATGCAGCCAATTCGGTTATAGTATGACCTAAATTAGTTCATACAATGAGAATGGCCGTATACTATATTTTGGGGATTATTGTAAATAGCTTATTTGAGTCGTGAAGAGATCGGGAATGGGTTTCGTGTACGAGGGAACATTTTGTTAATGATCTTTCAGCGCATCTGTGTGGTGAAAAAGCACAAGTCCGTCAGGTTCTGAACTCACATCATTGTTGACAACCCTTGAAGGACTAAACTGTCTGACACTACCACAACGAATGAACAGGTTGAATGATATACCAACACAATTCCCACCATTCACAACTCTTTAACGACAAAAACGCAGCAAAGTGGCTAGATTCTGGGTAGTCTATCCAAACGTCATGCGCCTAACCTGTTCACGCGTCGGGCTAAAGGACAGACTCACGATGGCACCGCTGCAATGCGTGTTTTTCATAGCGCATACCGGTTTCCGCACATAACACATTTATTTATAATAAATAATTACACTAGGTTAATTCCCCGTTAAAAACTGGATTTAAAGTTAGGTCGTGTTTTATTTGGACTCCGAAGTCGAGTCGTCACGCAAGAAGTTAAAGACTGGTGTTGGATTGCCTATAGGTTGGTTAGTCTAGTGGACACGGTTTCACAGAAAGCCTTTCATTATCTATGGATTGGCAGTATTTTGGCGCAAAATTAGGACGTTGGGTTTAGACTTTCTCCAAGCTACAGTAACACGGCACTTTTAGTTTATGTTCCAATACACTACTGAGAAACAGTGTGCAGAGGTAGCCAATTCGAGCCATTTTAAATCGACAGAAATGTGCTGTATTTATAGGCTAATATATTTCTTAAAAACTGAGTAGCAGAACAGATTTGGATTAAGGAAATAAGAAGAAAAGTGACGATGCTTTACAGTAAAATGATGCGCATCCGTGCCAGCTCGACTCAAGTTAAACAATGTTTTCCTTTCACTTTGAAATCTGTTATTACATGTTTAGGTGGAAACGTAGTGCAAGAAAACATACCTTTCAGAAGAAACGCTGCTGAAATCACGAATATAGATAGAGAAAAAGTGAGAGATCCGTTCCCCGTGATCGCCATGTTGGACACCTGCTCGAGACTGGCGGTGCTAAATCACCTAGAGACGGCCATAGGATGAGAGTGGAAGGAGGGAGCAAACAGGGAATCTGCTGTCAAATGAGAAACCGACAGTGACATTTGCCATCTATCGTGGCAAGCTAGCTTCTGTTTAAGATTTAGCTAAATTTAGTTTTTACAGGCTGCGTGCATTCCATAAAAGAAGCATTGAAATCGGTATTTGTAATGGTCTTTCCTTGAATGTAATATGTCACAATACATCTGCAGCCTCTAAATAATTTAGCCAAATTGATAGAAGCAATTATGGGATTATGTTGGAGTTTACACTTTACTATGGTTTTGGGTACAATCGTTTTAAAGACATTCAGTGATTTATGAAGTTCGGTCTTGATCGTCACCGTTGTGACTCATAGAGCGCCCCCTGTTTAATTCTGGACGAATCATTATTACTGTAATAAGACTAATCAAAATAGAGGGGAAAAGAGTTTCATCTTCATGGGAAGCTGGGTAAATTGAATCCATAGCCCCCACACCAAGACAGTCTGTGTGCGATAACTGGTCCTGCATTATTCCTGCATCCATCCTGTCCACTCTGGCTAAAGGAGTGTCACAAGGAAGGGTGTATAATGTAGAATCTCATTTCCTTTTTTTATTGTGTTAAAACACGGCAGGAAAGCTAATTGCACAATCTTTTTCTCCAGAATTGGTGTCACTCCTCATTCCACTGATGAGCAGATAGCATTTAGAACTTCACTCTAATGCCGTTTCCATCACTACAGATAGAATTTCCCCACATCAAATTCATTTGTGATGTCCTTATCTGTGGCAGCCCACCAGCTCGGCCTGTCAATCACACACGACTTTGGAGACACACACTACAGTAGGTGTTTTTCTCTGAGCAGCTTGGTCTTTCCCAGCTAGTTAAATGATTGGAAGCTTCCATGAATTGTATTACATGAATACCTGCAGTAAGAAAATGTGGCACATAGTACCTCTGTAAGGTAGTGGTTAAAACAGATTGAGCTTTCAGTGCATTGGCATCGTGGGTTGATAGGCCAACGATGACCAGCATCTGTGTCGCTACATAGTAGTTAAAGTCTATTTTTAGGAGGGGACCAATTTATCCTCCCAAAGTCCAAAACTTGTGTTGTCCCTGGTGGTCTTTCACTTTGGTTGCAGTTGTAGCCAGTCACTCAGCTGATGTGTGGCTCCTCTCTACTCGTGAGGATAGACGGGGACCCGGGGCCTCTCTGAGGAACCGACTGTCTTCCATCCAGCAGGATGAATAATGGATGCTACTGGATCAGATGACTGAGGCGCTTCATGTGGGTCATCTGTGGTAATGACCAACCTCAGTCCATGTGTGTACTGTATGTGTGCGTGTGTGTGCATGTACAGTACAGTACGTTTGTATGCATGCATGTGTGAAGTGCACACTGTGTGTGTCTTTGTCCTCTCTCTCTCTCTCTCTCTCTCTCTCTCTCTCTCTCTCTCTGTCTCTATGTGTGTGTGTTTGTGTGAGAGAGAGGG
Source organism: Osmerus eperlanus (assembly GCF_963692335.1). Classification (NCBI taxonomy): domain Eukaryota; kingdom Metazoa; phylum Chordata; class Actinopteri; order Osmeriformes; family Osmeridae; genus Osmerus; species Osmerus eperlanus. Next base: position 14,013,570 of record NC_085028.1, read on the forward strand.
AGCATGTTGGTGACTATTTGGCAGTGGCTTCTCTAGGAGAATAGATACAGTTTGTGAATAGATTTAGATAAATTGTCTCTGTTTCCTAGTTCACAATCATTGTTGTTAGCTTACAATCATTTGTGTATTTATGTCAGATATCTCAGCCTCAGAGCAGACAAGATATCTGACCTTTACCCAGAAGTTGATTGTGTCTACAAAGGCAAAAAGCAGAGCAGTCAAAGGACAGTTTTTTAAGACTGGAGCAAAAATAATAGAAAAAAAGAGGGAAGAAAGAGCCTAACCGTAGACTAGAAATGCAATTAATTTGTAATGACGTTTTTGGTGTTGTGGTAGGAAATCAATCAAATTAACAGAAATAGAATGAACTGACATTGTAATCAGATCAGGCAAACCATTTAACAATGAAAATATTCTCCTACTGTTGTGTAAGAAGGAATAATGGATGTTTGTCAGAGACCAACAGTAGTATTGTACAGAAGAGAATACAGTGAGAATGATCCTCACATAATTATTTGTCATAATAGCAAACATTTGTCATAATCAACAAGTTAAGGTTTAATGGTGTGAATCTGCAAATAGTGCATCATGACTCAGATTTGAACAGGTGACTAGGTTCATAAATGTGCGTGTTACTAGATTCAGTTTGTTATCCTCTCAGAGGTGCTTTAGCTCAAAGGGTAACCTAATTGAAATAAGTGCCGATATTCCAACTTTACCCAAAGGGAGAAAGTTATTAGTAAAATTGTTCATTGAAATGTCGAAGTATGATATATTAAAAGGTCAAATGCTTTCTGGGCATATAATAATTGGCTGCATTTGCATAACAGAATTAGTTCTAAATCATGAAGCTTCCAATGACTTTAGTATCCTCTACTTTAACCACTAAATTTGCATGAAATAATTAGTGAAATTATTAAAATGTTTGGACAGGACTTCGGTGCTGATAACTAACACAATCACTGTTCAGTCTGGCACTGTGTCACATAGGCTAAGACCCCCCAAGAAAGTACAACCTTGTTGATGAAGGGCAACATGTTGGGTTAGGACCTCCAGATCACAGGAATAATAACTTGTCAACCTTCTTCACAATTAAAAGGGTGGGTTTAAGCCACCTCCAGTACAGGTGCTAGTCAGTCCCCAGCTCATAATGCCTTTTATACAAGACACAGCTCACTGAACAGCAATTTTAGCATTGAGGATTATTTCTCTGTTCCAGTTAGAAAAATGGTCCCATTCTTAACAAGTGAATGGAAGCTCTTCGAATCTTCTTGAAAGCAGACAGGATTTCATCAGGTGTGAAAAGTGGTGTGGTTTTATCCAGACTTAATTGGGTCTTGTATGTATTATTCATCACTCTCTCTCTCTCTTTCTCTCTCTCTCTCTATTTCTCTCTGTCACACACACAATCTCTAACTCTCTCTCTCACTGACACTCTCTCCCTCTTGCTCTCACACCGTCTCTAACTTTCTCTCTGAGATCACTGCAGAGTCGTCTGAAAGTATTTTACTCTTAATAGATCTACCATTTCCCCAAATATCTCAGTACCTACACAGAGGAGCACTTTGAAATGTTTTATTCTCATGTTTAGTGTTCCATCACAACTCATACAAGTTGCTGATTGCATTGTAAAGCAAGTGTCAAACTAATTCCTTAAGTATAGAAGGTTGCTGAAATGATGCCAAGCGTTTAAAAACAGACTTGAAAACTATCACCTCTAAATAAGTTTGGAGAAATATGCAGATCAGACAGAAGTGATGAAACGTATTGAAATAACCATCAAACTCTTGCACTGCCTTAACGTATCATAAGCCCCATTAACTGACTTCTAACATCGAGAGAAATAACAACTTATCAAGCCTGAAGAAAATTGTCCTTCCTGTCTGCCTAGTCAATCAACACCTCTGCTTTGACAATTACTGGCTCAGTGGAGTCCACAATCATTTAGGCCAACATTAAAACTTATAGTGGCATTATCTACCTAATCACTCTGGAGAGTAATGAAGCGGGCACCGGATCAATGCAAATGAACTGGTCTAGGATCAGAATGACAGATATGACAGGGCCTCACTATTGGACTCGTTACAATTATTAATCTGCACATTGAATAATTCAGCTCACAGCCATTGCAAGAGACTTGTGTTTGCAAAGTGACCCTCATTATCCCAGTCTTTTATTAGTAATTTTGTACTCCTCTGTAATTGGGATCTGAGACAGTAATGTTGGCAAAATACCTTCCGAGATGTACTGTATTATTATAACATCATGCCCAATTCTGTACTCAGAGCTCTGTGATTATATGAATTTGCTTAGCATACATTAACATTCCAAACTTTGTTCACATCCACACCAGTGTTTAACTATTACAGTATTGTATTGTAAATAGACAATCAAACATAGACTGAATCTACACTGTGTATCACTATTACTGATCTCAGTTATTTAGAATAGCTCCACACTCAGGTAATACTGTCTCAAATGAGCTGTCATTACAAAGACCATTACAATGTCAGTATGTTTTGTATTTTGGAGATTGGATCTTTTCCCTGTAGATGAAAGCAGATGTGGTAGCGTTGATGAGGTCCAATATGAATTATTCTGTTTCATTTTTTATGTTTTCATGTCAGCACGGTCCTTAAGTCAGCCTATTAGAAGTAGGAACTCCCCATTTCATCTGACTCTCTTTTCTTTCTCAACCCTTCTCAACCCCCCTGCCCCTCTCTCTCTCTCTCTCTCTCTCTCTCTCTCTCTCTCTCTCTCTCTCTCTCTCTCTCTCTCTCTCTCTCTCTCTCTCTCTCTCTCTCTCTCTCTCTCTATTAAGGGTGAGTGATGTAGAGTATGTCTCTCCACCCAACAGCCTCACAGTATGAAGAGTAATCCTTTATTCCACCTCCTCTGTGTTCTGTTCATATTTAACATGATACCCTCTATTTTAGCATTTTGCATGTTTGTTTTTTTTATATTTATGTTTGTCAACCTATGCTGAGAGGACTGTCAGTGCTACACAGGGGATTGATCCACAACTCCATGGGAGCCCAGGTATCTCCTGCTAGACCAGATTCAACTTTAAGATAACCTTGAGGCTGTATGTAGCTACAGCCATTGATTTGTCTACTCTACAATGAAAAAATGCATGTAGATTTTGTTAACTAATTAAAAAGTGTAATTATAGCAGACAAGTCTTGTAGGAAAGGCAAGTTCCTAAGATAGAGGTGACCTCAATTTAACCAGTCAAAGGAAACTATTACTGTAATTAAGGATATTTGGTTTCAATGCATATATTTGGGTCTGTGTCCAGTATCTTTTCCAAATGGTGACCCTATAGCCTATGAGCCAATTTAAGTCTAACTGTCTTAGACTGAGGAATTTTTAGTATTTTTTTTACTCAATCGTGTAAAAGCAAACCTTTCTTAGAAGTAGGCTAGCAAAATCACAAATTAAATTTCACAGTAAATGATGACAGGTCAATGAGCTCCCAGCTGAATCTAGGTAGTAAAGCATTGCTATTTACGTAATATGACTCATTAAATTGTTTAACAAAAGATACATTTATAAAGTTGTTATCTAAGAATATGTAATTTCCCTCCTCTGTTACAGGTGGAGTCTTCTTATCAAATTACCCAGTGCCTTTTTTATGTCTGAATGTAATTTTCGTATCCTCATAGGAATTATGCCAGCTCATTCACGCATTACAAAAGGTACTCCCAGCGGAACCGGGCATTATCATTAAATCTGAATAACTGAATTGTGACTGAACGAAAATATCTTTATTAATCCATCTGTGAAATTCGGCATCCGTCCATTCACCACCGTCTCAGCACTCAGACCTTCATACCATTACCCATATTTCACAGCGACTATCACCCAGGTTCGCTAACGATAAGGACATGCCTGTTGAAAGCCTCCTTAATAAGTTTCTCTGATAAAAACAACGTGTCCCTCCTCCGTCACACCAGAAAGCTCTTTCATATGGAAATTGAATCGGTGTTGATATGAATATAACAATATGAACTTAGGAGTATGTGTTCGCAGTTCTGCAAGAAGGTCATATGGTGCATCTTTCTCATACTCTTGTTAGTATTCACCAAAAAGGCCTGACAGGGGTTTATTCTCATTTAAATGCTGTTAACAGCAGGTCAACAATACTGTGCACTATTATTCAAAATAGGGTAGGACAGAACAGCACTGTCTAACAAAGAAAATGTGATCAAGCAAGCACACATCAGAAAGAGAAAACAATGAAATTGATGTGCAGTATGAAGCCATGCATGATTCAATTGAGATGCATTAGTTGGTAGTATTGTTCATCTGACACATTTCATGTTGGGCTTTGTACAACTGTATGTTTTAACATAAATCTGACTTAATTAAAGTCTCTTCCAGACAAGACGTTATAAATAGTTCTGTCGTTTATTCCACGATGATCATTGAATCTACCAGAGAGGAATATGAACACTGTGCTTGATTTAGCACCGACAAAACCAGTGGATAGAAACTGGAATTAATGAGGATAGTTCTGAATGCTAAACCTCTGCCATCTAACATAGCCTCAGCTGTGTACACTAGAGGGTGCGACCCAAAGAAAGTTTGATGGTGGTGATGATGATGGTGGCAGTATGATGATGATGGTGATGATGATGATGGTGACAATGATGACGTAATGATGATTATGAGGATGATGATGGTGAAGATCATAGTGATCTCGGTTTTCATGATGATGATGACACCAGCCGTGCAAATGCACACGATGAGGATTCCAGTAAAAAAGTCACAAATGAGCTGAATGATGCAGCCAGCTCACTTCAAAGACCAAAGTGACACCTGAAATATCCGGTCCAGGCCCATCTCCCTCCACGCCAAAGAGAATGTGATCACACATGAAATATTTACAGGATCACTTCAAAGAAAGCAGTCTTTCAGTGCATCAACTACCTTAATGCTTCAATAATGGGTGCTGAATTGACTGAGGCTTTTTATTTCAACCTTGGAAACAAAGATCTTTGATCAGAGTGCAGGAAATCTACCAAATAAAGACTTTATTTCTCCACGAGAGGATACTTTTGTGGACTATGTATGTCATTAACATTTCCGAAACTATCGTTTGAAAGAGCATGTAAAAAGTAAGAACGTAGTTGCATTATACTGTATACAGTCTGGGGCACATAGCATTAGGACTAGCATTGTATTGTATGTACAGCAATCTGTCCATTTGGAGATAGGCCTACTCTGAGAGGCCCCTATGCCCCTTCATATAAGTTGAGTCTCTTGTGTTAAATTCTTCTTTTTAAGAGGGAATGTTGGAAAGGAAAACGTACGCTCCCACAAATTCCGAGTGAGCTTTCGTTGTTTTGTCCCAACTAAACATGACGCCACTCAAAGAATTAAGAAGTGGACAGAGATGAGGTTTGAAAGCTAGCCAATGGGAAGAGCGGTGGGTGATAATTTGTACTCCTCCCATGCCCACACATACTATATCAGCCAATCAATAAAAGTGAACAGAGAGAGAGAAATACCTTCAAAGTCTGGCTTATGCTGTTTGAAGTCCACATTGTACTCAGAAGTTTTGACATACCCCGGCATATGATAAATTAGTAATCACAAGCTTGTCTGTGACCATTGAAGATATCACATCATTGGATGAGAGGTACAGGATAAAGAGGTTTATCTGGTGGCTTGCCGCACAGAACAACTGAAGTGAACACATTACTGTTGCATACAACCAAAACAGAGCACAACATAGTTAGCCCAATATACCTCAAGTATCATCTCAAAATAAAATTCAACTAAGTGAACCAGTAACTTCACAATCCAGTCAGAAGAAAACTGTATTTATCTGTGCTTACTGACTGAAAGACATGACCAGTAGACTATTTGCAAAATGTTATGTGGGAATATGGAGGAGAAAAGATTATCTGTGCATACACACTTCCACATGAATCAGCATGACAAACTGCTGAATGTGGAAACAGAGTAGATGATGTGATAAACTTGTCATACGAGATTAATTCAAACAACATGTTCCAGACAACATCCTGAGGAAAAATAATGAAGATCTGAAGCAAACTGTCATTGCACATACGCTTGGAATACTGAACTCGAATTACCCCATTTTTTGTTTGAGTGTTGCATCATGACATTTTCACATGAAAAGAGAGATGATATCTTCTGTTCTGTCTGTTAGTATAATCAATAATGTCAGATATGTCCTTATCAATCAGGATGGGAGCATTCGGAGAACAGGTTGGATGCTTATGTTCTGACAGATTTATGATGCAAGCCAGCTTTCCACCACCTGTTCAAACACCACAGATGCGAAGAACCCATTTTCATGTCATTATCAGATTGTAATTTGGATCCATATTTCAGTTATCTATCACAATAATTGAGAGCCAAATTGTTATATCTGTTCATCTGGTATGGTTCTGTGTGTGTCTGCATGTGTTTGTATTTCTGTGTGTGTGAGTGTTTGGTTCACAAAACAGATCTTTCTTGATAGGGTAGGCTGGAAAACAAACTAAAATGAAATGTTGCTCTGACTGGTAAATGAACGGCAGCAATGCACATTTCCATTTGCTTTTTAATTTAAGGAATGAGCCATGGATGGATATTATCGTTCTGTTTGCCAATCACTAGACCAAATCATAGGCATTTTTACGGCACAGTTTCTTTCATTCATTTGTCACAAAAAAATTCATTATTTTTGGTAAAGCATGAGTAAACTGCGATGCTATTTTGTATTGAATTTGGTGTTTAGTAAATCAAATGAAGAAAAAAATAAAACACTTGGGATGAATTGTCTAGATAATACAACTTTTTCTGAAGTTGTTTTCAAATTGTAACAGCTGAAGAGCCAAAACAGGTTTCGTTTCTTATCTTCCACGGCACCTATATCCATAGGTGTAACTTTCTCTCTGTCCAATCCGATGCAATTACAGTAGGCCTACAGTTTATTCTGACGACCGTAGTGCAGTGCTAGTGGTATGCGTTTTTGACAAGGTTGCTGGTTCTTCTAGTTAAACAGACACAATGTGCTTTCTCTTATACATTTCCCTTTTTAGTAAGGTGACAAGATTGCTATTGAAATAAAAACCAGGGACATTTCCAGTTCCTGTCAAGTTTGGGACAATTCGTGTTTTATGTATTTTGACCATGGTAGGCTAAATGTTGTATTGTAATATACTATGGCGCAGGACAACTGATAATATTGGATACTAAGTAGCCTTACTTGTAAACCGTGTCAGAAAACCACAATTTACGGTACCATGATCAGAATCAGAATCAGAATGGGATTTATTCGCCATGAAAGTTTGCACAGACAAGGAATTTGCTTTGGCAGGAAGGTGCATACAATAAACATATACCTAAAATTTAAATATGTGGACTATCTATACTAAGGGTACATAAACTAGCAGTACTAAGTGGGATTAGAATATAATTAAATATACAATAAAATAAAATATAAGTTGCCGTAAATTACAATATAAAAATACAAATATTACAAAAAATACAAATGTACAAGATACCATTTTGTAATGCAGTGCAAAAAGCAGTGTGTTTTAAGCAAGAAGTCATTGATGAGTGAATCTATTGTATTCGTTGGCGTAGCTGGTTGCACTTGAGGTGGCGGGTTCGATCCCAGATTAAGGTGAACTTCGGCTAAGTGTACCTCAGACAGGGGCACGGCCTTTGGATCCTGAGCAATTTACCTTAATTAAACCTAGTGCAATTTCCGGATCTTTTCGATAATCAAGTCACATACTGATACACAGAGATCCATGCCTTTATAGAAAGAACTAGATGAAGACCAACAAAAACAATCACCAGGCCTATGCCTTCATCAGTTTTCACAACTCTCTGAACAGACTACTTATTCCTCAAGAAAACCCCAGATATTAAAACATTGGACAGTTGTTTAAAATCCACATTAGGCTTCCAAAACAACAGGCAGGATTAGTCCAGCTGACTTGTCTTTAAAGACAGTTTCAAAAGTTGAATCCACAATGATACATGAACGGTGTTGCTGGATTCAAGATTAGGCAGATACTGCCCCCAAAAGTTACCAAAGCAGCGGTGCATGTGAAAATATGTTTACTACCATCCTCCTTGCTTCTCTTTATTTGATGTCATAAAACAATCTGGCCACTAGACGGCAGCATATATTAACAATAAACTCTCTAAAAGCTCAGCCTACTACTTCAACTCCTCATGCTTTGAGCAAAGGAGAGTGTATTCATAAAATGAGGAAAGTAGAGCTACTTAAAATGCTATGCTTCAATCTAATAGCTAAATAAAGACCCACAGAGGCATGACCTCCAAGTGTTCGAGCATAGAGCCAATGGTTCACTTGGCTTTCTTCAAAGATTTGGAGCTCAGAGAGGACTCGCTGATACTTCAGGCTTTGTAATTTGTCATTTGTTTTGTCATTTGATGTACTGTGGCCTTCAAGAAAGATAATCATGCATCTAGTTGATTGTGTTAAACTGTGGGTACAGTATAGAGTAGATATTTTTTTTTAAACACGTACAAAATTTAATTTGTAATGCATTTACTTCCAACTGTATAGGCTTCATAAAATATAGTGAACAGTATCTTACAAAGTACTTGACCTAAGGGAAGCATTCAGGGTGTGGTGAGAGTGGATTATTTAATTCCTTCTACAGTAACAATAAGCATGACAACATCATAATGTTGCAATGAAAGAGATGTTACATTCAAAGCAGAGCTTTCTACTAGAATCAAAGTAGCCATCTCATATCCGTTCAAAGGAAGATAACCCCAGATCTATGTGTACCTCTTCATGCATATAAATAGATTTCATGTTAAACTAGCATGGTGTTAAGCTCCACAAACATGCACGTAGCCAGATTTTACATGGGAAACATTTAACCATGTTTCTCTCCAATGCGTGACATAGATCCTGTATGTGTCATGAGAACTAACCTGTTCAGCACACATTCAGTAGATCATCTGCTGCCTTGCCTGGAGGAGATCCCAGAAAGTATCAATCAAGAATAAAAAAATACTTGCTCATGCTCTTTTCACATGCCGTTTTAGTGTACAGTATAATTCTGGGTGTGTGGGTTTCATTATACTTATTATACACTTTTTTATGTCGAAAATGGATGCATCCTCCGTCATTAAAAAAGCTGTCCCACCAACATTTGAAAACAAACCCACCCCCCATGTGTGGTTGAACAGTGAGCAGGTCATGTAGACCACTGTGAAGGTGGACTATTCATTCAATCTTCCCGAACATGATGATGACGTGTACCAGCATCACAATGGTTGGTCAGGGAGACACTGGGCGACTTTGTGGGGGACTGAGGCCTCCCTGTGGTCTGGCGAGATGAACGATGACGTGGCTGGAGCATGGGACAGGCATGTTGTGATGACATCTTAGGTATCAGGCGGAGTCAGGTGGCTGAGCGGTGAGGGACGCGGGCTGGTAATCGGTTGCCAGTTTGATTCCCGGCCGTGCCAAAATGACGTTGTGTCCTTGGGCAAGGCACTTCACCCTACTTGCCTCGGGGGGAATGTCTTTGTACTTACTGTAAGTCGCTCTGGATAAGATTGTCTGCTAAATGACTAAATGTAAATGTAAATGTAGGTATGGAGAAAAACAAAGGTTCTAAAGACAACAGCAAGATGCATTGATTGATTGGTCCATTACACTACAGCAAACAGTAATTTGAAAGAAACTCACAGGGATTGCTGTTGACAAATAAAGACAGGACATCCAGATAGAACTAACAAGTCCGACCACAGTGACCATTAATGCCACTGTGAATGTATTTGTGTGACATTTGTTTGTGTGTGTGTTTTAGAAAGAGAGGGAGAGGCAGAGACAGAGGGAGAGAGACAGCATGAAAAGGCAGAAAGAGTGTGTGTACTGTATGTGTTTGTGTGTGTGCGTGAGACTGGTTGAGAGTGTGTGGATGTGTGTGAACACTAGCAGACTCCTCCAGTTCCCCGCCTCCCCCAGATTGATATCACTGGTGCACAAAGGGCTCTTCTATGCCCCCCAGGACAAACTCCCTGGACAATGGTTCCACTGTTTCCTAACACCACCGTCAACTCAAGCAAACTGATCCATGTGAAGATCTTTCGGCTCTGAGATGACACGGAATTTGATCCTACAATTGTATTAGGGTTTCCTGTGACAATAGTGTTTGTGATGTTAATGATCAGGATGTGCTCAAAGCTTTAATGTTTACTTTTGAAAATAATGACACAGTTGAGCTCACATACGGGTCACTTTGGAGGATGCTACTGATACAAATGTGTTCCACGACAGAATTACAGAAGATTTTAGTATGCCTATCCAGACTTCAATGATTACACTACAACGTAAACTACAATGTGTGTTTGAAATAATCAAATGTTTGACTACAAAAAGTTTTGGGGGGGGGGGGCTGACCGGCACTGATCTGAACACCTACCATATTATTTTTTACATTCAAATTCAAGTATGTGATCCATGTGGGTTTTATGCCTGAAAATCTTGAACAATTTAAAGATCCCATGACATGCTGTTTTTGGATGCTTTTATATAGGCCTTAGTGGTCCCCTAATACTGTTTCTTTCCCGAAATTCAGCCTTGGTGCAGAATTACAGACACTACGAGCAGTCCCACAATGAGCTTTCCTTCGGTTTTATGATGTCATAAAACCAGCATTTTCAAAACCGAGCGTTTCAGCTTTCATTTTCTCAAAGGCGGAGAATAATACCCAGCCCAGGGCTTGGTTTACACCTGTCGAAATTTCTAGCCACTGGCAGGCTAGGGGAACTCATATTAATGTTAAATAACCTCCTAAAGTGAACATTTCATGTCATGGGACCTTTAAATATGTTGAACATGTTGGTGACGCATTTGCATTCAACCACTATTACACAGAGCCAACCGGACTATTTCACGTCAATTTGGTATTAGTCCGCATGGGCGGACTAATCTACGTTTGTAAAAAGGCTCAAGATTGTCACTCACTCTTTGAACAGTGTGCTGGCGCTCAGCATCAGGGCTCCTTTTGCGACTGATATCCCGCTGGATAGCTACGCAATTTCTTTTTAATCAGTTTTAAAATAAATACATTGGAATGCATTATTTCTGAAAAGCATCAAGAGCAACGCGTGCTTTGCCATAGGGACCACTTTATAGAAAAATACGTGATATATTAAAGGAGTTGCAATGCTCCACTCAAAGGATATCGTTTTTGCCTTGCTTCTTGTGGGCTCTACAGGTAAGGTTAAGTTTATTAAGATAATTTATAAAACAATGTTTTTCTTGGCAACAAATGATAAAACACTGCGGTTATAGTGGGAATATGTTCCAACAACCATCGTCCCACACGACCATCGTGACTTGCGACCATTCATTGATGGACTGGCTCGCTCTGCTCCCTTCTTCTCAGGTGCCAGCTCAACTGCTCATATTTAATTCCGTTCCTTATCATTCCTGTCAACTATCTCAACACTTTAAACGATTATTAAGCGAAGTATAACAGCGAATTATACTGAAGACCGTGGGGATTAGCTCATAATATTATAGATATAAATAATTTCAAATCACATCAAGACAATATTTCGTTTGGTACAGTCAGTAGCTCTAGCTAGGTAGCTTGATAAGGAGTGCCAGCCAGATTAAACGCAATGTATTAGCTAGCTACTGTAAGCATTCATCGACTACCGACCACAGGTATACTGTAGTATCCTATTACCCCGGTTTGGGTTACTGCAGGAGAGGAAAGCCAATAGGTTCTGCAAAAATAGATTTGACACAAGGGACAGCGCGTGGTTTCTGTCAGATATTTATCGCCTTATTATAACGCCATAGTTATTTCAAAATGTCACTATTTCACTTCGTTCTATCTAACTCTAGCAGCTTTACAATTATTGCCTCTTCCTGGCCCTCACTCAGTTCGTTAGTGCCAATAGTTTTGTAAGTAGGGCCATCTTGCCTTGCTGCTTGGTTTAAGTCTTCACAAACTAAGAAGTTTGTATCCCGTCTACAGAGGCGTACAAGGGAGTCAATTCTAGTCAGTTTCGTTTGGACAGTAATTTGCTCAATTTTGATATTGAGGCTTGGCTATTCAGTGGTTCTGTACTAAGAACATCCAGGAATTAATTATCAATATCCCTCATCAGAGGCCTGTTATAGCTAAATATCTAGCAACCGCAGGTTCCCGAACAATGATGCTAGGCCAAAATGACGCCATATCAGTTTGACTATACCTGTAATTGTCAATGGGAAGGTAATAAGCAATAATTTAAATCGTTGTCTTGCACCTGTTCACAACCTGTGTTGTTAATTCGTAATTATGTAGGCTACTACAAGCGATGCCAAAGAGACAGTATGGTAATGCACTCACCACCGCTACACAGAACACACATTATGACTCATGTGTGATGTAATGTCTTCACGGTTATGAGTCCAGGCTGGGGGTTCTATCACCCGTGGTGGAGGCTGTGCTTGGCAACACTAGTGCATATCAGAGGATGTATCCCAACTGTGGTTATGCCATGACTTGTCTCTCAGCTATGAATCAAATCAAATCAAATTTATTTGTATAGCCCTTTTTACACGCAAGCATGTCACAGAGGGCTTCACATATGCCCATAGAACTGCCCCTCAACCAACCTAAACCCTCAAGGATAATGAATAAGGTCTGTGTTAGTATAATGGTGCTTGTCTTCCAGGACTATCGTTTGCAAGGGATTTGTGTTTGCTAATGCTGTTGGATTTCCCACATGAGGATAACACTGTTATTCCCCAATGCCTCGATTGTTAAAGTAGAGATGGGTAGATGTTAATTGGCATCTGCAGTTTTTTTCATAAGCCCTATCCAAGGTGCAGTAGCAAAGCTTTTCAATTTACATTTGCTCTTCATGGTGAAAATGGATAGTTTAGGATATGTTATGCAGATGTTTTGAGCGTTAAACACACAAGGGCACTTGGGGGAAAAGAGTGCATCATAGCGTAATCCAATAAGGGCTAGTGTATTCCTCAGAGACTTATCAACACTGAAGTTACTGGAAACCTTTCTGCATGATGATCTAATACAATTGCTCAGGTGCTCATTAGCAGATAGAAAACCTGGGTAGTTTTGAGAGCAAAATGACAAAAGTACCGTTCATTGTTGTTAAGTAGTATTTGGGGGCTTTTTATTTTCGATATCTCAGTGAAAAGAAACTGTCCAAGGTGGGAGTGTCCTGCCTGCCTCTCTCTTCTCTCTCCCTGTGATGCTGACTGGAGCCGACAGATCCAGGACTCATATAGATGAGAGCAGAGAGGCTTGGCTTTCAGGGACTGAAAATCATTACATTACACATGCACACACACTAAATGCAGAACACAGTGATGCTTGGAGGCATCTTTTTGAGGGACATCCGTCCCATAAGGCTGACCTACAGACTGACCGCCTGCTTACCTGGCTTTGACATTGATTCATCACTGATACAAGCAGAGCAGCACTACCAACAGACAGTCACAAGGTTTCAAAACAGAACCGCATGTGGGTATAATTACATAGGGATGGAATGCTAAGTTAAAGATGCTAAAAGTTGTATTCATGCTGGTGTTTCATAGCTTGTCTCTACCTTCACGTGTACAGGTGTTCCCCCTCAGAGTTCTCCTTCCTGGCACGATGGAATCATGAGAGTTTGTCTGACTTTGCCGACGTTTTGTCATAGCAGCAGCTGTCTGCTGAGAGAAGTGTTGCACAGATTGCATTTTGACGCTTCATATACAGCAGATGCAAGACTAAAACATGTCATGGCTCCTTTTGACTCAAAATTGCATTATCTTTGTTTGGTACAATCACTGGCAATAAGCCTAGATAAGCACTTGGCAATAGGTTAAACATCTTGTCAAAGCCAACCCGGGGCTTTTAGCTTGCAGGAAACTTGACTACTAGCTCGGATCCTCTGTAATAAGCGTACTTATAAGGTACTTGTTCATTAAATTAGATGTTGGAGGATCCTGGTGGATCCCTGGACTCTCACTCATCAGCCAAGTCTGCTCCCCAGTTCCTTACACCCGGATATCACGTTCAAGTTACATCTACTGCCTCCTTCCTTCAGCTTCCTTCCCGAGGGCCTCCCCTTGTTATGATGCCGTAATTAAAAGAACATGTGTCATGATTAAGGGTCTTATGTTCCCGTGTGGTACTGGACTTAATCCTGTCTCACCCACCATCGCCTAATCCGGGGGGTTACAGGAGTCATCTGATCCTAGCCTGCTCCACAACAACCCTCTCCAATGAGGCCCAAAGGACCCCAGTATGATTATGAGATCCATCCAGAAGGATGAAGCTAGTGTCCATGTGTGTGTGTGTGTTCATGTGTGTGTCTGCGAGTCTCCATCTCAAGTCTGGCAGAGACATTTTTAATTTCTCCTCGAGCTAATGCCTGCAAGGCCTATCTCCCGATGTGTTATTGGAGATAGAATAAACCAATGGCACCATCTCTATGGTGATGAGCGCCATGCATCTTTTATGTGGTGTAAAGAAATACCATCTTTTGTTTTCTTGCTTCAGTGCACAATATGGTGCGTCCATTATTAAAGCACTGTAGGATGGCAGTGGCACGGCCATAACACAGCAGTCTGACACACAGAGGAAAGAGATGGTGGCGCCTCAGGCTTCGTCTACACAAATCCACACCAGTGCTTTCCCTAGCATCCCTCTCTGAGGTTCAGTCATCTTTTTTTTTATTTTTTATAGTTTAATAGTTTGGTTTATTTCAGACAAACAACTTAGTTTCATACAGTTGAGCTAACAAACAAAAGCATATTTACATCTTCTGTCGTGGTCCAGTTTCCTTGCGTTAACGAGTTTCTTGTGTTTCTTGTTTCTTGTGTTGGTCCTTGCAGTGTGTACAGCACATCAATTTGTGGACAAGACAGTAGTTAATAGTAGCAGAATCATATTTGTTGGGCAGGGTTGTGTGTGACACAGCACCATATTGCCAGGAGCTACAGAAGAGCCTGCACATTAAACATTAAAACTCAATTATCCTTTCGGACCAGTCACTCCTGCGGAATTCTAAAGGGTACCAAGACACATGAACCCTAACCTATCAGGTCTGCTTAATTTATCAGAATTGGTCTATAACGACATTAAGCCTATACTGCGTGTCAGAAGAGTAGGACAAAAGGAGGATAATACTGCCATATAGGCTTAACCTAGAGTACTGTCAGGCACAAAGACATCGGTAAAAAACACAAAAACATCACTTTGGTACAAAAATGGGCAATTGTTAAAAGGTATGGTTTTTCTAATGCATTATCTGCCATTTTCATTCATCTGTGTCCAGCTCTCTTCACCGGCACACAGCAACGCACTGTTTAGCCACTCTGCCGCGTTCCTATTTGTCAAGCACAACCAAGACTGTTGTTGTGTTCTACATGAATAATGAATGTCTGATCAAAAGGGCATAGCGTTCCTTCCTCTGCTACCTCGGGTCTGCCTGACCACTCTGCTGTTCCCCTGAGGAACAGCTCTGTAACATTGGGACTGTTAGAGAGCTGTGACAGACCTGGTTGTTTGTTTTATTCAAGCCAACTGTCTGCTTATGAGTCTCAAAAGAAGACCGGTTAGCAAGGCGCCACAGAAGGGGAAATGGGCGAGGCTGGAGACCCATTTAGCAGCATACTGTGTAGGCTCACCTCCCCAATCATTGTCTTTCTGACGGATATGATGATTTTGGGGGAAGGATCATCTTTTGAGGACTATACAGTTGCCATGAGAGGCGACTGTATAGTTCCCTTAAGGAAAAGCACTTTTAGTAAATCCGCTTTCTCTGTGAGAGCTTCTTATGTTTGGAATACACTGCCATCAGACACATATAACAGCACCACCTATCACACTTTCACCAAAAACATGAAGACATGGCTAAAGGTCAACCAGATTTCTGAACATAATCCCTAGCTGTGTATTGCCGCTTTCCATGTTGTCTGTAGCTTGTGAGGTGTGGAAACACTTTTTTGCTTTTATGGATTTTGTCATTGCTTTTGTTCTATGTTGCTCTATATGTATGCTATGTCTTGCTTGTCCTACGTTGCCCTGCGTGTGATCATTGTTTAATGATTGTTTGTAAAAAACGGCACTTTTACTGAAAAGTTGATTAATGTGCACTGTCCCTGTAAAAAATAAACGAAATAAACTAAACCAAACTTGCTGCCTTGACGAAGTGATTATGTTTTGACTTCACATTACCGTGTTTGGTTAACTCGACCTCTCGTTTGGCTTCTGTGCCCTCATGAATGATGTCAAGCTGTTAGAGGCTACAAGGAAGTTACATTGGTAGCGGGGAGTAAGAGGGGGATTCTAATGTGAGAGGTGACGTAAGCAGCGACACTAAATGCTCTTTCTACATATTAATTTTGACTGAGAAATGTGTCCATTACTCTGAAATGACGGGCCTCCACTCCATGTTGTGTGCGACGTTGAATCTGCTTTGTTCCTTTTGCCTGGCAGCAGGATTGAAGCCATTCGGCACAAACTGAGCAGTGATGCTTAATCTGAGTCATGCCGGACGGTAGAAATGCTGCCTCATTTTCTAATAGATATATATTTAGGTAAATCTAGATTCTGAGTGGCAGTCAGATCCTGACTCTGCTCGCTCATCAGAGCGAGCAGCGAGATGACTTTTATCCCTTAAAATGTAATGCCCTGCAACATTCATAGTTGACTAAGCCATGTTTGTGTTTGTGAAAATTCTACAAGAAGATTCTCCTCACAGATTTGGGTATGCACTGTGATTCTTTTGCTCAACGGGGCTTGTCTGTCCTCATTTTGTTTCCCTCTGTTTATCTCTATTCTATCTAGAGCCCTCTATCTTTTTTCATTTGCCCCACTCCTCTCTTTCTCTCCACCCCTCCATCCCTCTGTCCACTCCGTTCTCTCATTCTCTCTTCATCTCCCCCTCCCTCTTTTACTCTCTGTCCCTTAGCCTCTCCCTCCCTCTTTCTGTCACTCTCTCCTCCCCTCCTTCTCTTGCTTTCCCGTAGGCCATTCTCTCTCTATCTCCCCCCACCCTCTCTCTAGGTTTCCTGTAGCCTCTCTCTCTCTCTCTCTCTCTCTCTCTCTCTCTCTCTCTCTCTCTCTCTCTCTCTCTCTCTCTCTCTCTCTCTGTCTGTCTGTCTGTCTGTCTGTCTGTCTGTCTCTCTCTCTCTCTCTCTCTCTCTCTCTCTCTCTCTCTCTCTCTCTCTCTCTCTCTCTCTCTCTCTCTCTCTCTCATAGCCTCGCTCTCACCCTCCTCCCCAAACGGTCCATACACTGAGTGTGTGACTCATTGCCCTGCTCTGCTTGAAAGCCCCTCTTGCTCTCTGGGCCAAGAGAAGCCGGATGTGTCATGAACCCCATCGTGCAGCCTTTGCACGGATGCCATGCAGTGCCATGGCTGATGACAGCTGACAGCCAGGGCATCTGCAGAAAATCATCTTTCCCAAACATACGCTCACACAGACCAACAGAGCAAGAGGGGGTTGCCTTTTGTTAAAGAGCAGTGGAGCTGAGCACCATTAGAGTTTTCTATGTAACCAAGGCTGTTTCCAATGTTGTTTCCCGTTCTCCCCCCATAGTTTATTTATGGACGCTGACTACACAGGAGCTTTGAGCAGCTGAGTCTTACAAGTGCCTCAGGGTCATCAGCCTGTGTTTAAAGCCCCTCTATTCACTCCGGAAGTCCCGGCATCCTTTGCCATGGGAGATCCCTACATCAGGACCACCCCTCTCCGGGAGGGAGGGAGCAGGAGGAACAGGAAGTGCGTCAGACTTGTTGTTGAGAGCCGTGGCTGAGGTTAGCGTAGTGCGTCTCATTCTGCCTGGCCGCCCATGATAAAACATGGCCAAACACATTCTGACTGAACAGGGTCAACTCTGGTTCGCTGTCTGGTGACTTTATGATGACATTGCAAAAGTGTTGCATGATTGTATTCCTATCTCAATATGACCATATGGATTGAGATGTCTCGCCTCCTAAAAATCAATGTGGCTTGAATAAAAAAATACAATTTGTTATCTGTTGCAAATGTGTTTTCTGTGCAAACATAACCAGGACGCAAAGCCTTGCATTTGATTCAAATTTGTGTTTTTGTGATATTTGATTCAGAATATTTTGTGGGGAAAATACTTGCAAGTAGCTAGATTCTGTAGTGATGTTGTGGTTGAAGATGTTCCCTTTGTTCAAACATTGACTGTGCTTGTGAGGTGTGTTGGAGGGTAAAATGTCCCCTCGCAAAATAACCTACATGAAGTAAAGCCATATTTTTTATATTCCAGAAATTGACACCCTCTAACCAAAAGATAAATGGCCTTATGAAGGCACAGCTCCTGCCTTGTATATCAGCTGTCTCTGTAATGCTGTGTGGACATGATTCATGCCTCAAAAGAGGAATATGGATGTGAGAAAGATGCGAGGAACGTTGTATATTTCTGTTCCTGTGCTTCTCAGGTACAATGCAGTCCAGGGCTTGAGTCAGTATGACTAAAAGATTGTCCGTCTGGTTTATGCAGAGTTAATTTAATCCTTGGCTTTTGGGGGGGTATTTTGTCTCTATGCTGAAGAGCTGTGTGGTAGAGATTAAGGTGAGTTCAGACTGTTGGATCTGAAAGCTGTTCTTCAGAGTTCCAAACGGCAATGACAACTTCAAAGTCCAACTAAAATACTTTTCAGATTGGAGGGTATGCAGATCGGTGACTCTGCTTGTCTTGTTTGCTTGAGAGGCCTCCTAGCTGTCCCTGCAGTCTTCATTTCAATCAACATTCATTGCATTTAGGGAAATATCCCAATTTCCATGGTGATTGTGTTGGTTCCTGAACCTGGCTTATATTCATACTGTGTAGACTCTACACTTTATAGTGTAGAGCTATTATCAGCCATAGCTAAGGGGATCCGAGAGCATCCTATTGTATAGTGATCCTTAGCATGAGTCAAGTGAATACACCCTAATAATTTGATAATAATCTGGTTATTACAGTGTTCTACCACTTGGCTATGATGAAATATATTTTTTATTATAAAATATATGATTTAAACACTGTATAGATATATTGATCTGTCACTAGGCATTCATACTAATATGACTACTGTTTACATGTACAGTACTGTAAACATGGTCATGTTTACAGCCGGAATGTTCTATTCCGGTCAAGATGGGAATCCTCAGTGTTGAAATGCGCAGAACTGTTGAGCGGTGTGTATCGATCTCACAGGAGACACTTGCAAGCAGTGGAATATACTGTTCGGCTCTCTGGGGGATAGCCTTGTTCCCGGTCTATTTTTATCCCCCTGCTTGTGATTGGCCAGCAAGGTGTATTGTATCTCGTAGCGTGTGACGGGGTGCCTGTGTGCCATCTGTCCCTCTTCGTAGCCTCTAAGGCCAGAGCCACGCCTAGCCTGTGTGTCTGGGCTGCAGAGTCCAGTGAATCGTGTTTGGGGGTCCCTACAGAACCTGTTGCTAGCTGGGGGGAGTCAGGTGGCTGAGCGGTTAGGGAATCAGGCTAGTAATCAAAAGGTTGCCGGTTTGAATCCTGGCTGTGCCAAATGACATTGTGTCTTTGGGCAAGGCACTTCACCCTACTTGCCTCGGGGGGAATGTCCCTGTACTTACTGTAAGTCGCTCTGGAGAAGAGCGTATGCTAAATGACTAAATGTAAATGTGGCCATCTCACGGACATCTCACGAGTGTCCGTGAGATGCCACTGCTTCTAGGAACCTCAGGGTTCAGGCTTAGCCACCGCGCACGTGCACAGTCCAGGGTTTAAGGACCAAGACAGGCAGGGACACGGCAAAGTCACAGGAACCCTGTTGTAATACTGCTCGATAGCGTAATCCTGACCAGGAGAAGCCCTCTCTACAGCACAGCGCTGATCTTAAGGGGCTGGTGGAGTTCAGGCACGCCATCTGTTTGCTGGCTTCACTGAAGGGAGCAGTTCAATATGTCCCTGCAGGACCGGTCTGCCATTTTCTACACACACAACGGGATTAGAAACTTCTGCCTCGTGTGACCTCAGTACTCCATTACAGTGTTCTTGACACACGAGACGATTCTTTTCATCAAGGACAATCCCACATACCAGCCCTATTGTAGGTGCCCTGTCTTATTTATCTGAAAATGCATAACAGTCATTTAATTGCCCTGCCAGGATGCTGGCAGTGTGTCTATTATGGGCTGTCACTTGACCCTATCACAAATACAGTACCGTAATCTAATCCCCATCTTATAATCAGATACTCCCAGATCTGTTTCCCCAACCTGTTTGTAATCGAGGACATGAGACAGTACTGTACCTGTAGTTCCTGAGCCCAACTTAACACGATAGAACTTGTTGGTTTGACTCGGACCGGACACTGACTCAGCGCTTACTGTAGGCTGATCAAAGTTCTACCAGGGCCTCAGTTAGTTCATCTGTCACATCTGAAACACATTTGGGAAGAGCCTGACGGAGTTGTCCAAGAGCACACTGCTGTTGGGAGTATTAGCATAATTAAAAGTGGCGTGGATTAATGACCAATGTCAGGGACAGCCTTGATTAACACAGCAGGCTAACACGCCACAGGATCATACTAGTCATGTGCTACAGGACTAACACAGCTCCTGGGTGTAGGCTACTGCATGGAGAATTGTCACGTAATAAAGCTTTTCATTACCCCATTTGAGTATGGGAATTAAGTAAATCCTATGACAATTTTTTCGTAGCCTTCAGAGCAAGTATTATCAAATGACTAATTATAGGCTTATCTCTTACTCTCTCACGAAGGGACAGAGATCGTGTTCATCGCTTCTTTCACTGAACATCATTTACACTAGAGAACTATCATAATTCCCGGGTTAGCTCATTTTCAACTGGTGTTTTAATAAGGGTGTCGTGCAGTAAAGTGTTGGCTGTGTGTAAAGAAAGGAACCTCACAAGAGGTGGGCGAGGGTGGGATGAGCGGTCGGTCGCACGGCCAGTCCCAGGGGGATATCCTGCCTTACCGATCCATAGTTCACAAAGATGAATGGATCTCATTAAGGTGGGACTCCTGTGTGACTCTGGAGATGGAGCTTCAGTCCCTCAGGTGAGACTCTCACCCTGGCCCCGCTCATTGGCAGGGTGAGCACGCCGGTGCAGGAGCTACGGTCGGTGTCGGATCTGAAATCCATATTTGACACTGATGCTTTATGCAGACCGAGACATTAGTATAGTATTTGGTGGATTATGGGACAGCCTAAGGAGGTTCAATGCATAGCAAGGGATTGCTCGCGTGAAATTCCCAATGTTATTAAAACAAAGAAACCGTCCCGAGAGGATTGACATGGAAAGGAAATATCTCTTTTTTTTCATTCTCTTTCTCTTTCTCTTTTTTTTTTCTCATCTGAAATCGAAAAGCCAGATGGTTCTCTCCTGAGAGATTTTGATTGCCAATCTGTTGAGGACCATCAAATCAATGGTTGTGTTCATAGTGTATGAGTTGGTGGTGGTAATGATCCCCAAAGTACTGATGTGTGCTCCACTGGCAGACTGGCACACTCCACTCCATCCCGGCCTCTGCGGGGGGTCTCTACTTAAAGGGCACTGCTACACTTCCAACTTTGCCAATCATCTAGAGTCCATTCCCTTGCTGATTCATGCAAACCGTTCTGAAATTCACCTTGTCCCTTTTTGAAAACGGCTATGTTTATACGGAATGAGCATGTTTGACTAAGTCAGTGAATCATCTCACAATCTGAATACCTTTTTCCGTCAGTTCAGTGGGACAGTTGAATATGGATATTGGAGAGAAACAGCGACGGTAGAGGAACAAAGTGGGGGTAAAAACCACGAACAAAAAACCTCGTTATTGTCCTGGCTCGAAGACTTTGTCTTCCATAATGGGCCATGCTTGTCATCCTTTACCCCCATAATGAGTGCTGAGATGCAGCGTCCTTTCACCTCCTAGAGCTGCCTGTCTGGGTCTGTCTGGATCGGTGCTTTCCCTCCCATCGACCCCCCCATAACCCTAACCCACCCCTGATGGAGGCCCAGGCTGGCTTATCCGGCTCACCCCGGCTCCCGTGCCTGCTGAATGGACACACAGAGAGATGTGTGAGCCTCTGCCAGGCCTGGGGATCACTGTAGTCGCAGGCAGCTTGTGGCTGAGTGGTCCTTGTCTTTCTCCCCCTGTTCTCCCTCTCCCTCTGTCTCTCTCTGGTATTACAGTAATCAACAAAGGTGGTGCATGACTAACCACTTATTTTGTAGAGCAGTAATGGCTGCATCTCTTTCTTTTTTTTGGGGGGGGGGGGGGGGGGGGTGCCTTAATGGCCAGGCCTCGTTCTCTGTCCGCGAGGAGGGCAGCTGTTGCGTAGGCTTCTGTGTTTTGCCATGTGAGTTTGTCGTGACTCGAACAGAGTGAAAGAGATGGAGGGGGGCGGGGGGGGGGGCGCCACTGTGATTAAGTGCCAGGAATGAGTCTCTTCTCTTGCGTTCCTGAAGCCCAACAGACTTTGGTGACTCAGCCGGTTCACACAAACATGTTGACATCTCAATATTTGTAAATGTCACCCAGCCACTCAGACGGCTCTGTACTGTGCTTTGACGCTGAACAGGATTATGAAACAGCAAACCAGAAACCTCACACCTAGGAGTCAATCCGTCCCCTTCACTAGTCATGCGTTTCATGTCAGGCACAGCTCTGTTTTCGTAGTCTGCAAATGACTGCAGGAGTCAATTGAACAAAAGCGAACTTGCGTGGGGGGGGGGGGTTTGGTTCCGTTTGCTCGCTTCAGAGCACCTGCTCCCCCTCCCCATGCTGGCTTTACACTCCCGAAAATAAGGGCTTAGGTGTTGGTGCAACCCTCGGCCCCAACCCAACCATTTCCACCATTATTTATTGATAAGAGACATAGGCCCCAAATGGCCTGGAGCAACATGGCAGGATGGAATGAAAGATTGGGGAAGATTGGGTGTTGTGTTTTTCTCCCAGAGAATCTCCTTCCTTGTCTTCATTGAGTGCCTCCCCTGCCTTCCATCCTCCCCTGCCTCCCTGTTTCTCTCTATCTCTTTGCCTCCCCTGCCTTCCATCCTCCCCTGCCTCCCTGTTTCTCTCTATCTCTTTGCCTCCCCTGCCTTCCATCCTCCCCTGCCTCCCAGCATCTGCCTGTTTCCCTGGCCTAGTGCTCAGCCATCTAAATGGCGTCTCATTACGGGGGGAGCACAGCGAGGCGTGATGGGCCGCAGACGCGGCTCCTCTCACGACTCTCTGGGTTTGCGTGGTGCTGCCACACAACAGAGGCAGATGCTACGGGGCTCTCACTCTACACTGCTGGAACACGAGCAGATCTCATTGGATACAGGCTGCACACACTGCTCTGGGCTGTGCTCATTGGGTCACTGCTAATGTTCGCCAATGAGGAGAAGAATACCCAGCCCAACATTAAGCAGGCAGGCAGGCAGGCAGGCAGGCCAGGTCTTGATGTGTTCAGGTGATGTGGTTATGAGGAAGGGCACCAGAGCATGGCTGAAATGTACCGTGGCTCTTAGAAACAAGCACGTAGATTAGAGGGGAAACAGAATCATCCCTTCTGCCTCATCCACGTTTGGATTTTTGCTCTGACCTTCTTCTCTTCATACTAATGTGCACAGACCTCTTATGTAACTCGTAATCGTGTTCACTTAGGCTACACTCAAAACACTGCAAACAGAATAGGCTGTCAGCTGACAGCTTTATTGCAATATTGTGCATTGTGTTTAATCTGCAAATATGTGTATGAGTTTATTGGACAAATACCCATTACAGGGATTGTATCTCACACTGAGCAACTAGGGGCATGGATGCTTTGTAATAAAAAGACAAAAAGAATGCAATAGGATTTTGTCTTTGATGTTTTGTATTATACAAATTTTTTTCACGGCAGTTCTTTTTATGCAACACTTTACATTTAGGCTAGGTCATGTTAACGACCACCTACACCTATATATATGTAGAAACAACTGCTATGTAGTTCACTTAAGTGAACACGTTATTAAATACAAGTTACTACACAATTGAAACTTAGGTATATTAGGGCAGGTTGGGTTTTCCAGGGGAAACACCCACACACCAAAAGACCCCTTCCCTATTTGTGCCTTTAATACACAACTATTCATATGTGCCTACAATGGTTTTAATGTGGATTTTGACATGGTAGTTAATGTTATTATTACAATTTTTATTACCATTGTAAGATATAATCTACATAATTCTGAGAAAACAATAAAGCGTGTTGAAACGAAAGTATTGTTTGTTAAAACAGTTGAATGTGTGCAGTACAGTGCTCTTTATGCAGGAGTAGAACTGAACTGTAGATTTAAGACCATCTGTCGTGAAATATAAATGTTTTGAACGTGGCAGATACTGATGTATAGAATGGTTTGGCAGGCTGCACTGTAAGCATGAAGCAGAACCAGGCGTTCCTCGAATGAGCTGTAAGATGTAGCTCTGTAAACATGTAACTTGAAAGGGAATGATCTCACGTAGTCCATTTAATATCCAGAGTAATAGACCAGAGCTTCCTCTGATCAACGGGATCCCGATGTTCGACCCTGAAACTTGTGTCCCATGAGGTTCAATCTGTGTGTGTGTGTGTGTGCGTGCGAGCGTGCGTGTGAGCGGTCCATGTGTGCAGTATCGACACCCCTTACATTTTATGGAGGCCGTGCCCCTGCATCCTATCAGAGCACAGTTGTGGAGAGGGAGGGAGGAGTGAATCAGAGAGAGGAGAGAGAGAGAGGGAGGAGTGAACCTTGGGGAGAAGAGAGAGAGGGAGGCTGGGTAACACGTTCCCATAGCAACTGGTAGCAGTGAGTATAACTGTGGTTGAGAGGCATGATCAGCAAGCTAATGCTCCAACACTGACTGGCTCTTTAAACAAAGCACTCTGGATGCAGCCAGGCCAACTACTGTCAGATTAGCCCTTGGTGTCTTAAATTTATTTTAAGCCCGGGAGATTGCCGCAGAGATTCAATCTTTTGTTTAAAGACACTCTGGTTAAATTTAAAGGATAGTAAGGGATACAAATAGTGGGCAATTGACCTGCAATGCGTACAGTAAACCCCTTGGAACCACACTTGAAATCTATTTTCTGTGTGTGTGTGTGTGTGTTAGAGAATGAATGTGTGTGTGGTGTGTGTACATGTAAACTTTAATCCCTTTAATCTTTGACTCCAAAGCACAGATATCATTTGTAAATGTTATAAAGACCTGGATTTGTGTTGAACCCATAGTCCTGCCCACTTAGCCTCTCTACCTCTCTTCTAACAAGCACAGTCCCAGAACAGTGCTTGTGTCGAGGAGAAGGTTCGGTGCAGAATCCCAGCAACAGACGGGCGCGGCAGAGGTGCCTGAGCGACCGTAGAGGATGGGGAAACGAGGCCAACGTCTGCATAAATTGACCTTCTCATCTGTGCGGCACCCTGACTCATTACATCCCATTAGTAATTTCCAACACTTGTTGCCAAAGCCAGTGTGTTCCTGCAGGAAGTCGAGAGACGAGCGGAAATGTCAGCGTGCGGAGCAAAGCCCTCTGGGATAGGGAGGTATGACAGGAGGGAAGCTGCATGAGGACGCTCCACCGGAGCCTGTGGCGCCCCAGAGGAGAGAGGACGCCATCATTACCATACTCTGGCGTCCTGCTCTCCTAAGCAACGCGGGGAACCCTGTAGGGAATGCTGGGAGGAGTCCAGGCTTCAAGGACTCGGACGCCCCGTAAAACACAAACATAAGGGAAAGAGTCAAGGCACCCTTGGGTGGAACTTCCCCCTCCGTCACTGGGGCTACGGGGGGAGGAGACGTGTGAACGTGTCCATGCTCGGCTGAATGATCCCCAGCACAGAGCCACACAAGCTACGGATGCTGATCGTTTCTTCAACTCGCTGGGAATGGTGCGGTGGGCTTTTTTTTCCTCTTTTTTCTTTGCGTTGAATTATTGAGACTGCCAGCTGTCACCTGGGGTAGGATGAGGATGGATCCAAATCTGTCAGTCCCCCCCCTCTACTTAAGTGTTCTCTGCCTAACAGTGCCCGCTGGGCCGGCGTTTTTTATCGGTGCATCTGAAAGCGATACACTGCATCCAACCAAAGAGTGATTCATTTGCAATGCATCCTGAGGGCTATAACTTTAGAATGTATTCCACGGCCAGCCTCTTGTTTGGCTGCTTCCTTAATCATGAAGAGACTGTAAACATGGTCTGATCAAAAACAAAGAATAGTTTTTCTTGTTGTTTAGTTGTTGTTGTTTTTTACATCATAATCCGAATTATTCATTTGTGTGTTGTTCGCAGATGTCTTCCTTAGAATGAATGCAACCAATGAGCTTTGGGATTAGGGAACGACTAGCACCACCACAGAAATTCAATATTCAAATAATGTCTTCCTCCTTTCTCTTTTTCTCTCTCTCCCTGTTAAGTGCGACTAAGAGGATGTGTATATTAAACTGCTGGCACTGGTTTGAATCTCTATAGATCTGCCGTTCCTCAGACTGGCTCAACAAACTGACCTTGTTGTCTATGGATGTGGGGATTCCGATTAAGATTATAGCACACTGTAAATCCCTCAGCCTATCCCTGAGTAATTAATGCTGCTTGGCTAGGCGCCCTCTGCCTTGAAGTTCTCTCTCCACCCTCTTAGCGGACATGTGCATCTGACTCCTCTTCCTGGTTAATATGAAGAGATCTGACGGTAGGAGAACAATTAGTGCACCCAGGGCAGTTCATGACCGTCTCCAGTACACAGCTTGAGGCTCCGGAACTCTGGGAGGGATCTGCGAGGACCAATTAGTGTTTTCAGTTTAGTGTTTAATTGTTGGAGAATTCCCAATTTGTGGGAAGTCAGACTGAGCAGGTGTGAGAGATATGTAGAATCTCTCTCTGTGCTGTGTTCATTAGCAGCGAAGGGGATGATAGTATGTGTTTTAGAGAGCTCGGTGGGTATTCCTCGGGGACCTTCATTGGTCTGTCATCTGCCTGCTTGCCAGAGTCTTGTGCAGTAGGAGATGAAAAAGGATTCGCTTGAATAAGCCTGGAAGCAGTCGCTTTCAGTTGCAGCTTTTATTAGATGAAATATAATGCAGTGGTTCAGCATTAATGAGGATTGGGGTTTTGGCTCACATGGCAGATTGGACAAGCTGCTCTGCTCCACTCCACTGGGGGTGTTCTGAGATATGCTGGAGGGAAGACCTTCACTGGGCAACTGATAGGGGACCAAACAGGATACTATCCATGGGTGGGAATTTACTTGGCCAGCAAATATATGCAATCCCCCCTGTCTTTACTTGGATACATACATTTCATTCTTTTGAATGTATGTTTTTGTCTTTTTCATGCTTTATTGGACAGTGAAAGTATAAGATTAATAGGAAAGGCAGAGGAGAGAGAGAGGGGAAGACATAGGAGCGATTCCCAACCAGTGGGCCGCGGCCCACTAGTGGTCCGCTAGGGTAATACAGGTGGGCCACCAAACCAATGAACACTGAAAAGTATGAAAGTATGAAAAATGAATCAATATCAAAATATTGATGTATACTGTTGGTAAACGATTATTAAAATTGTTACTCATTTTAAAATGACATTTTGCCTTTGATTGATCATGACCGAAACGCCAATAGTTACATTTACGACCTTGCTGACAGGCATCCTTGTAAGTTGTAACGCCTCTTTAATGTCTTTACATTCTACAGCTTTTTGCCTTTATGCAAAACATACAAAATAATAATATACAAACTCAGTTGTGTCTACGGAGATGCCTAATGTAGACAGTGCCGTGGTAGTACTGTGGTGACCTTATTTCTGGAACAAAAACTCAATAGGGGAGGGTAAATATGCTTGTCTGGAGCATTCCTTAATAGTACTGCTGAGGCCAGAAGACTTTCATAGTCTATCCTTATGTGGTGTGTGTGTGTGTGTGTGTGTGTGTGTGTGAGAGCTGACTGTTCAGAGGTATGAAGATAGACATCTATGAAGCGCCTTTTAAAGCAGGCTCTGTCTCCAGTAAACAAATGATTGCCTTGTCTCTTCCAATCTCACGTTGGTCTCAAGTTATCAAAATCAGAGATGGCTTTACACTAACATCGCTCCTCCGTTTACTGGAGACTGGTCCAATCTCTCTCCGAAATCAGATCCTTCTCTCGTGGGGAGCTTCTGGAAATGGACTCCTAATCCATAAAAACTGTTTCCCAGACAGCCCAAGCTTGAATACATGATCTATTTCTGTAATGATACACTGAGCAATTAGACGGCCACATTCAAGGTAATCCTGCACATACCCGCGGAGCAAATGCACATCTGTGTGTCTGTCTTTGTTTTGACGGAACCGTGGCACGAAACTAGACAGGGTGAGTTAATCTATCCTGGTCATATGAAGCTTTGATGTTTGCGCACAGATATCACAAGGCAAGGATTACAGAGCAGATCTCCATTAGAAGCTAAACAGTCATGGTTATTTACTGGCATTAAGCTCATGGTAAAGTTACGTGTTTGTGATGACCTTTGCCTATGACTGGCTTGCCATAAACTAGCTGGCTAGTACAGAATTCAGAGACGGTTCTTGGTTCTGTTGGTGTAAACAATCTCTCTGCGATGACAGTGCCTGGCTACTGAGTGGATTATCCCCTAATTAGAACAATCACAGCATTTTTAGTCTTTGTATGAGTAAAACTAAACAGCTGCAGGCCTTTCAGTACCGACCAGCGCCAGTGCAGAGCCGTGTGTTTGAGCTCCAGCCCCTAGGCTCTGTCTCCCAGTCACGAGTGGGCGGGCGGGTGGCTGGGATGATGTGTGGGAGCAGGCTGCATTCATTCTGTGAACCAGAATACTCAGACATTTACATTACATTTACATTTAGTCATTTAGCAGACGCTCTTATCCAGAGCGACTTACAGTAAGTACAGGGACATTCCCCCCGAGGCAAGTAGGGTGAAGTGCCTTGCCCAAGGACTCAACGTCATTAGGCACAGCCGGGAATCGAACTGGCAACCTTCTGATTACTAGCCCGCTTCCCTAACCGCTCAGCCACCTGACTCCCTGTTTGAACAAGAAGTAGACTTTCACTGATTTGTTACATCCACACTGTCAATGTAAATTGGGTGGTAATATGGCTCTGTGTGCATCATCCAAGTGGGTTAAGATGTTAGTTTCATGCTGAGCAGCAGAAATCGGGGTAATTTTCACTTGTACGTTCACAATGAACGTACAAGCAGATTCACACTGAAACTGGATTTAGCCAAGTGTTTCTCAATTGAAGTCCTGAATTCTATCTGGCCTGTGTTGTTTTCATCAGTGACTTTTCTTTTAATATGATGTATGGCTCCAAACTTCTGTTTGGAGATGTATTTGTCTTATTTGATGTTATCGGAACAGCTTTGGCAGTTATAAATTAGAAACACAGTTTTCAGAGTGTTGTGTCTTTGGTGATGATGAATATGACTGTGTGAATAGTAGGCTACATCTCACATCAATCACCTCTGACACAATCGAAGAGGAAATGTCTCACAATCAAGGCCAGATTAATATACTGTCTGAATAGAGATTTTCCTTCTCCACTCTGGCATGAGAACATCTAGAAAATATGTTTCTAGCCCTTGGGTCTTTGAGGGTCTAATGTGCCAAATGCATGTTCAGTACAGAGTAAATGGTGTCTGTCCAGTTATATGCTGCTAACCCTCAGTCAGTCTGCCAGGGATGTCTGAGCGGGTTAGTTGAGTAATTGAGTCAATTTCTGTTTGAGGTACTGATAGAATCTTCTAGATGCTGCTTTTGTTTTCTTGCATCATTATTGAGAGCCAAATTACCTGCGGTCAGCTCACTAGTATCGATGCCTCCAGATATTCATAACCGCAGGCTGACAGCCAGGCTGGTAGACAGGCGGACAGCCAGGCTGGTAGACAGGCTGGTAGACAGGCAGGTTGTCGGGCTGACATAATTCTACTGTACCATACCTGTATACCTTGCTGTGTGAGGCTGCATATTCATTGTAGATCATGTCTACAGTTTTGTTGAATTAGGCTACATTCAAGCAACGTTGTCTAAAGTGTCCCGTCAGACACTATGTAAGCAGGCTAGAGTATCACATGATTGAAAAAATCCAAGTGATTATTAGCAGTGGCAGCTCTACTGGGTCTCATAATGGCTGACTGCTGAGCTAGCAGCGTAGATAAGGACACTGCTGCAAGGATTTAATGGAAGGTACTGAGCAGAACGAGCAAAGGCCCTGAATTATATATCTAAGCAGGGATGCAGACATAAACCCCTCACACGATACCAGTGTCATTAACGATATGTTCTCACTCCCTGCCTCACAGGCTCACCCGGTGGCTTATTAGCTACTTACTGTAAATGTACTATTGATGTCTCTCTCTCTCTGTCCTCAGTGGCTTTGGACGTGCAGATCACCCCCAGGCAGGGAGAGATCAGTGTCGGGGAGTCGAAGTTCTTCCTGTGCGAAGGTAAGCTCACCAGCTGGAACACTGCGGTGTCCACTTTGACCAACCGTCTCGTTACAATATTAAACATCTCGTCAAACATCAACGCCGACACTGTTTTCCCCCTTGTCGGCATGTCCGATGAGGGAGGCAGAGACGGCTGATCACTCACAGTGACACGGCAGGAAGCTAGGTCTCCTGTACCCATGACTATTCGACTCTCCGCTTGTTAACCTTCTTTTTACATCACACTAACAGCCAGGAAGCTCATTGCTGTAAAACAACACAACAGGAACACCACAGATACAAGAAAAAGGCACACGTTGAGTCATGCTGCGTACTGAGTTCATGAGTATTCATGAGTATCTACATTTACATTTAGTCAGTTAGCAGACGCTCTTATCCAGAGCGACTTACAGTAAGTACAGGGACATTGCCCCCGAGGCAAGTAGGGTGAAGACACCCTACTTGCACACTTTCCTGTTGTCAGATGTTTTGGCAACCACAGATGTCAGGTCACGACAGGAACAAGGAAATGCTCACCTTGTCTGGGACACGTAATACCATCGGCCCTCTTTTGACACTGCTGTATAGAGTGTCTGCATCAGTATTCTAGAGACTTACCACCCCCCCCCCCTCCCCCTTCAAACATTACAGCATGCCACCTCATGACATAATGACCTCTGGAGATCAGGTGTTAAGAGCGCCGTTCTAACAGAGCATGCACTGAGTGTCTGTTTCCCGTCGGGACACGAGGGATTTTCGTTCGCTTACAGCCCAAGCGACCTGTTTGTGTTTACAGTGGTCGGGGAGGCCGAGAAGATCGACTGGTTATCTCCCAGCGGCGACCGGATCGAGAGCAACAGGCCGGACGTCACCGTGACCCGCAACGACGAGTCGTCGTGCACGCTCACGCTCTACAGGGCCGGCGTGGACAACGCCGGGACGTACAAGTGCGTCGCCACCAACGGAGACCAGCAGGCCGAGTCCACGGTCAACGTCAAGATCTACCGTGAGCCCCTCCGAATGCTTCTTACGTGGTGTTATTGGATGAATGCAGGAGGGGCGGTCTGGTCGCAGTAATAGCTTCATAGGATCATACGAGGATGTCTGGGTCCTAACAGGGGGGGGATGCGCTAATTATGTTCTTTTCAGTAAAGAGCAGGAAACAGTGGATTGTATTGATGGCTGTAGGGCAACACATCTTTCTTTTCATTTTCTGGTGAAGATGGATTTTTCATCACTCCAATAAACCCTCTGAAGTCTATTAAAGCAGGAGCTAATGACCCTGTCTGTTGTGCACTTCTTCTGAGTAATGGGTTTTATTTCTCTTGATTGCCTACCATCAGGAAACGTCCATCAGAGAAATCCTTTATGACTGAGTATCCCAGTGTTTGCAGCGGAAGCCATTAGAAATGGTGGCGTAGCGAAAGATATTAGCATATATAAAAATAAAAAAAACGGAACATCAGTTCAGTTTGGTTTGTCGTCGTGCCTTTGCTGAGTGAACGTGTCGCCTGTCGCCCTCTCTAGAAAAGATCACTTTCCAGAATGCCCCGTCCCCCCAAGAGTTCAACGAAGGAGACAGCGCCAGCCTCATCTGTGATGTCATCAGCTCCCCGCCCCCCACCGTCATCTGGAAACACAAAGGGGCCAAGATCCAAATGGAGAAGGATGGTAAGACACCCCCCCCCCACACACACACACACACACTTCTGGGGGAGACATCGTTCTCTTTCCACCCCCTCCTAGTGTTGTCACCCATTTACACCCAGACATCTCTGCCCAGTCGTCTCCCTGCTGCCAGCCACCGTTCTGTCTGAATTCTTTCCTGACAAATGATAAGTGATGGGTGTGAATGGGTTACTGTAAAAACACTTTTACAGCTTAATGAATCACACAGAAGAGTGCGAGTTTTTGTCTTGTTCCCGGGGATTGCCCATTTTCCACCCATAAATCACAGCTCGTCTGACTCTCATGCGAGTGTTGACGTGCTGAATTCAAACCTTTCCTCCGTACAGTTCGGTTTAAGATCCTGAGCAACAACCACCTGCAGATCCGGGGGATCAAGAAGACTGACGAGGGCATGTACACCTGCGAGGGGCGCCTCATGGCCCGGGGAGAGATCGATTTCCGGGTCATCAAGGTCGTCGTCAACGGTCAGTTAACCCGCACCCTCGCTCTCGAACCCCACGGCTAAACTCTCAGCTCGCTGGAAAACATGTTTCACATCTGCCAGCAATTCTCCCGGTTGGATTTGTTGTTGTCGTTCAGAGTTGAGTTTTTTTCCCTCTCCTTTGACAGTGGCCCCGTCCATCAGGGTCTGGCAGTCTGAGGTGAACGCCACGGCCGACGCCGGCCAGGCGGCCATGTTGTCTTGTGCTGCCGACGGCTTCCCAGAGCCCATGGTGTCCTGGGCAAGGTGAGCAGACACACACACACACACACACACACACACACACACGCAAACACACACACACACACACGCAAACACACACACACGCAAACACACACACACACACACGAATACACACACACACACACACGCAAACACACACACACACACACGCAAACACACACACACACACACACACACACACACACACACACACACACACACACACACACGCAAACACACACACACACACACGCAAACACACACACACACACACACACACACACACACACGCACACACACACGCAAACACACACACACACACACGCAAACACACACACACACACACGCAAACACACACACACACACACGCAAACACACACACACACACACACACACACACACACACACACACACGCACACACACACGCAAACACACACACACACACACGCAAACACACACACACACACACGCAAACACACACACACACACACGCAAACACACACACACACACACACACACACACACACACACACGCAAACACACACACGCAAACACACACACACACGCAAACACACACACACACACACGAATACACACACACACACACACACACACACACACACACACACACGCAAACACACACACACACACACGCAAACACACACACACACACACGAATACACACACAAATACTACCCCATGAGCCCCTCACTCTGACTGGCAGGACTCTTCCTGCTCGTCCTTAGTTTGTTTTTCCTGCTTCCCTGACGTCCTCTGAGCAGTTTTTAAATGATAAGAAGAGGGCAAGACAGAAGTGGACTGCGTTTGACACCTGAGAGTCGATACGTTGAAGGGTCTAAGATCACGTCTTCATTGGAATGGAACCATCCCCCCCCCCCCCCTTGCTATCTCCTCTACCCTTCCATTCTCTCTCTCCCTCCCCATCACTCTCAAGACCACAATGCAATTATCTGAGCCTAAACCTTGACTTCAAGGGTCATCGTTCTTGTCAAGAAATAAATGGCTTTCAAGAGTAGTCTTGGTTTCAGACTGGGTGAAAACACCCAACATTGGATGAGGAGAGTTCTTCAGGTTCGCACTGAAACTTGAAGTTATATGGGAGCTAATTTGTCCACAATGTGGTAACGTGTTGTTGGCCCACTTCACAGTTTGAAAACTACGTTTAGGGTGAACGGTTTCATTTATTAAAAGCCACACAAGCGCTGTGGCAGACTTATCTGTCTGTGTCTTGGATTCTGGCCTGTGTGGTTTCAGGAGAGCTGATTGCTATCACGAAACTAATGACCTCTGTATGCCCGCTGCCTGCCTCCTCACTGGCCTAACTCAGGAACGGAGTGGTTCTGGAAGCAGGGGAGAAGTACAGCTTCAACGACGACGGCTCCGAGATGACTCTAATGGACGTGGCCAAGCTGGACGAGGGAGAGTACACCTGCATCGCCAAGAACAAGGCCGGGGAGGTGGAGCAGGAACTCAGCCTGCGCGTGTTCGGTGAGACGACCACTTAAGATCCACTTCAACTTGGTCTGCCCAGGGGCATGGAGGGTCATATTGGATTTATTGTGTGTGTGTGTGTTCCCAGTGAAGCCCAGGATCACCTACCTGGTGAACCAAACCGCGTCAGAGATGCAGGAGCAGGTGACTCTGACCTGCGAGGCGTCAGGTGACCCCACCCCCACCATCAACTGGAGCTCCAGCAAGCGGGTCTTCAAGGAGGAGGAGCAGGTAGAGTCACTGAGGCTGTGGGGGGGGGGGGGGGGGGGGGTCTACAGTACTGCTGTAGACCCTCCTGCTAACCACCGCACAGTCACCTGTATGCCCTTAATCTCCATGCACTGCAGCCTCCTGTACTGTGCTAGGCTAGTGGAATCTAGGCCAGTAGGAGGAGGAGGAAGCTGGGAGTTCTGGGAGAAGTGTGGACGGAGCCTCTAAGGTCCGTTTCATATACAACATTCTCTCCTTTACAGGAACATCCAAACAGGATCTATCAGGTATGACATCAGCGTGGCACAGAAATGTACAAAAAAACTAAACCCAAAAAACAATTTATGGAACAAATTATGTATGCGATTCAATTCGCCCCAAAACCCTGATGGAATCAAATAAGCCTTTTTTATTGAATTTTCTACTCTGCCCTTGAGTCAGAATTTATTGGAAAATCCTCAGATATGATCTTATCAGGGTTTGTGAATTCAATTTCAAAGTTGCATGCCTTCCAATTATCGCCTGATTCTCGGTCCTTTAAACACTGTTTATGGGTGTTTACAACGTGGGGTCTTCCTCCGGCCTGTCCACAGAGGTCAGGGGAAACCGTGTAAGTGATGGCGCTCATAAAGAGAGGACCTCCTCGTTTCTGTGTTGTCGTTCCTCCATCACCTGCGTCTCCCCCCTCGGGAGACGCGAGGACGCCTGCTCCATGCCCTCGCTCTCCGTCCGTCCATCCATCCTCTGTCATCGCCTCTCCTGTCATCTGTCATTGTCATGGGGTCAAGGTTGAAGCTGAAAGCAAAACGCCCGCGTCCGCCCTCTGCCCCCCGGGCCGCGCTGCCCTCTGCCCCCCGGGGCCACGCTGCCGCTGCCCTCTGCCCCCCGGGGCCACGCTGCCGCTGCCCTCTGCCCCCCGGGGCCACCCTGCCCCCAGGGGCCGCGCTGCCCTCTGCCCCCCGGGCCGCGCTGCCCTCTGCCCCCCGGGGCCACCCTGCCCCCCGGGGCCGCGCTGCCCTCTGCCCCCCGGGGCCACCCTGCCCCCCGGGGCCACGCTGCCCTCTGCCCCCCGGGGCCACGCTGCCCTCTGCCCCCCGGGCCGCACTACCGTGCTCCCGTTGTGGTTCTGCGGGGGCCGTGGGGTGTAGAGATGATCAGCATCCTCGTTTTGATTGTGGTTCAGAGCGGCATGAGTAATGTACACATGCGGCACACAAGGGAGATGGCGCCACACCATCAGCAGACATTGTGCTTCCATTGTTAATGGTGTGCATGGAACGTCTGTTCCCAAGGCGGCCCGAGTGTGAATTGCAAATGGCTGTTAATTGTTTGAAACTTTCCTGTCGTGTGGTTTCTCTATAACAGCCTCTGTTTCAAGTGGGTATTTGGCTTGGGAAGTTATGAGAGATGAAAAGGCCTCACTTGTCTCTGTTCAGCCGTTGGGAAAAGTTGTTTCGGTGAATACGGCCGGTGTTGAGCTGGCTCTTAGCATGATAATGACTGCTTTCCTCGTTCCTGGATCTGGTGATGCTGGATATTGTCGTCCCTGTCTGTACAGCACCCGTGGGCTTGCATGGTGGGTGTGTTCCTCTGCTGTGCACTGTGTCGTTGCCGCCTATCTCTCTCTGTCTCCCTCTCTGTCTCCCTGTCTCTCTCCCTCTCTCTCTCCCTCTCTCCCTCCCTCCCTCTCTCCCTCCCTCTCTGTCTCCCTGTCTCTCTCCCTCTCTGTCTCCCTCTCTCTCTCCCTGTCTCTCTCCCTCTCTGTCTCCCTCTCTGTCTCCCTCTCTGTCTCCCTCTCTCTGTCCCTGTCCCCCTTTCAGCGTTTTGAAGTCCATTCTCCTCAGGCAGATGGCACCGTTGTACTCCCTTGAAACACTCATACTCAAAATTCCATCTGAAAGCTGTGAAGGATTAGCGTAATCACAGCCACCTGGGCGTTCCCCGCCCACTCCTGTCTGGGCTGACCTCAGAATCAGGCGTCCGTCCGAGGTGAAAGAGGCTTCTCTGGAAAAGAGACTGGTTTCTATTCTGAAGCACCCAGACGTGAGTGTGTGGCTAACAGGCTCACAGAGGAGCGCTTGTCGTGTGTGAGAGACGACACAGACGATAGTACAATGACGCTCGGCTTGTTGGAAAGGAGATTACCGTACCATACTACAAAGACACAGTGAAGAAGCCCCTTAGATTAGAAGCGTTAAAAAGCATTTTGAAGGATTTCTATGTGGGGTTTCCATGTGGTTGGATCTGTAATTATGTAAGTACATTCTACTACTAGTCTGTTCCTCCACTTGCGGTTTGCAAGCAGTGGTATTTTTGGTTGTGAAGGAAAGTTACATGAAAGTTACATGTCTAGTGCAGTTGGTTGTAGAGTGTCTGTTTAATAACCGAGATGCAAATAAACTGTTTTCTCGTGCTTCACACATTATCTACATAATGAAGGCTTTGCTTATTTGAATACATATTAAACATTCAGCTGCAACACTAGGGTTTGCCAGCCAATGTTCTGTTGCTGTGAAAGCCGAGGTTCCTGCGAACAAAATTAATTGATTCTCATTTGATTTGTTCCAAAGCCATGCAGAGGAGGGGTCTCGATGTAGACCCGACGATTACATGACTAATGTCGAGTGGCGGATGAAGTGTCGTGAAACGAGGCTGTCCTTTTGTGTGAACCATCGGTGGCCATGGACATGAAACCAGAAGCATGCTCTCTGCAGTAGGTGAGGGCCTGCTTCTCTGAGAGCCGTGCTGTGTCGTGAAGAGGCTCTTGTTGTCCATAGAAACAATGCCCATCTCTGTGCCTCGATGCCAGAGCGAGGGTGGAATGACTGGGGTTTCTTTTCCGCAGAAAAGCCGGTTTGTTCTCAGACATGGAACTGGCCCGGTCGTCAGGATTGATGACGGACATTTTTCCACGCAGCGGCCGGTCAGAGTTCATTAAATGGCCCAAACCCTGTTGCCCCTGCGTGCTCTCCTGGCTATCTAGGCTGAACCGTGATCCCATATCAACATGATGCCTTGTCTGTGCTCTCACAGCCGCTGTTCCTTCTGCCGAGTCCCTGCCACAGCCCCCTCCCCCAAGACTCCCGTGACATCATTAAGCACGTCAGAGCAGACAGCCCGTGTGCAGAGACGCGCCTTGTTTACCGCTCTCTCCATCATCGTGTCATTTGCCGTTGTTTATTTACCTCCTCGTCTAAAACAAACATCGTCGTGTGGGTTTTTTTTTTTACGTCGACACGTGTCAACTCAATTACAGCCACGGAGCAGCCGTGCCAGACTCGACTGTTACTGCCTGTTCCTGCCCGCCTGCCCGCTCGCCAATCTGCCTGCGTGATAATTGGTCAGCAGCCCATCCTCCTCCCTGCGGGACACGCAGCCCTACTGCTGTTCTGTGATCATGAGCAGAACGTCTTTCACAGGGGTGGGGGGCTCCTCTCCACCTCCCTCCCTCTCCACCCCCCCCCTCTCCACCCCCCCCTCCCTCTCCACCTCCCTCCCTCTCCACCCCCCCCCCTCTCCACCTCCCTCCCTCTCCACCCCCCCCCTCTCCACCCCCCCCCCCTCTCCACCCCCCCCTCCCTCTCCACCCCCCCCCCCCTCTCCACCCCCCCCCCCCCCCCCCTCCACCTCCCTCCCCGACCCCCTACCGACAGCCTGGTCTCACCCCAGCGAGCACCAGAAATTACAATTACAACCAGGCACTCTGTTGCCAACACTCACTCCCGGGCTATAACAGCTACCCCAGCCACTAGCACTACCCACCGCTCATTGAGAAAGAGATTCCTATCTCAGTGTGACCTCTCCGTGACCAGGCTAAATGGAGAGGCCACACACACACGGCCAGGGCAGCGCACAGTAGAACACAGATGCCACAGGACAGGCGGTTGAAGAGGGAGTCGCCCCACATCCCAGAGAGAGAGGTCAGGATGTCAGCGGCGCGGGGAAGCTGTGGAGCCCCAGACCCGCGGTCCTGCTCGGCGCTGTGTTAGCATGGCGTGAAGACAGCCAGATTCATTCAACCCTGTGCATCTGGGTCTCTGCCAGCTGTGAGGAGAGCACGGCGCGGTAGGAATATAGAACATGACTTTGTTCACGTGTTGAGAGACAGGCTTCTGTTGCCGATGGATCCCAGCAGGTTGGGAGACTGCTGCTCGCTTTTTGTGCGCCGTTTCTGGTTTTGCTTGTGTTGCTTCAGTGCCCCGCTCCGCCCATCATCCTTCCCTCATCCCATCCCATTCCTGAGTCCTGTGTCTCATCCTCCGCAGGGACTCAGTCGAGCTGCTGTGGCAGAAACACACCTTCTAAAACACATTTCAGTAGGTGTGTAAAGATTTAACCGTAGCCTATTGAGTCTAACTCTCAAAACCAAAGGTGGATAGCTAGCCGTCGCTTTTGTTTTTGCCCGTGAGTTTTTCGTTATCATAAAGGTAATGTTAATTAATATTTATTTGAGTGGATTTTCACACGGATTCCTTCACAGTATAAAAGCCTTAAATGGGAGAACGTAAGCAGGTTTGAAGATGAGGCTTAATGAACCTCCGATTTTCTTTTATTCTTCCTGCAATCCAGCCATGTAAGAAGGTAGTCTTTATCATGCTGGCTACTGGATGTCATACATGAAAGGACACATTTCTGAATTGAATATATAAAGCCTTAAATCCCTCATCGGTGTTAGAATAGTTGGATTGTGACTGGATATATTTACTTCCGGCATGCCTGAAATCTGAAAGACTAATTAGAGGCATGCGGCGAAGCCTACAGAAAGTGCATCAAAGATGTTCTGAATGAAAGCGCGTGCCAAGCGGCACGGCTACATCCTCATTGTTGCCATTCTCATGCTAATCATATGAATCTAGAACATCTGCATATGAATGCAACATAGTCTGTAGCTGTTTTTTTTTTTACTTTTTACGTTTGACCGCCATGCATGTTCATTTAGCAGTAGCCCGTTTAAAGCCTCGGACTAGAACAGGTACCTGCTTCGGCCGGCCGGCCGGCAGCCAGACAGTTGTTGCATGCCCTGTGCATTACTAGCTCGTTGAACCCAGCTGCGCCTGGATGAAGACTCCTGTCTAAGGTCTGCTTTGCCTGTCTGTTGTTCTGTCTCTGCCCCCCTCCCCCTACAGGCCTCGTGGACTCGACCTGAGCAGCACAAGGTAGAGCTCCCGCTGTCCACCCTCATGCATGCCTACCTACTGGAACACGCACGCACGCTCCTCTCTCTCTCTCTGTCTCTCTTTTTACTTCCTTCTTTCTTGTCCCGCAACACCTTCCTCTGCTGTTGCGGTAGTCATGGAAACCGCCCGAGGTTCCTCTCATCAGAGTTCTGTTGGGTTCATTAGAGAGGCTGGCACACCGAGAACCGGGAGAGTTTTTTCCCCTCCTTTCCGAAAGCCCTGAAAAAATGATTACCCTCCTCCCTCGCCCTCCTCCCTCGCCCTCCTCCCTCGCCCTCCTCCCTCGCCCTCCTCCCTCGCTCCCCCCTCCCTCGCCCTCCTCCCTCGCCCTCCTCCCTCGCCCTCCTCCCTCGCCCTCCTCCCTCGCCCTCCTCCCTCGCCCTCCTCCCTCGCTCCCCCCTCCCTCGCCCTCCTCCCTCGCCCTCCTCCCTCGCCCTTTCTGTTCCCAGGTTTCACACACGGCTGAATGATGCCATGTTTCCATTCCTTTCAGGGAATAAGGGTCTACTCAAATGATCAAGCCGTCCTAAAATCGCCTAGATGTTTTCAATAGACGCCGCCACCCTTCTGAATAATTCATAGCGCTTCCTTGTTGAAGTTATAAAACTTTAATGAATCAGCGATCTCATGTTGCACATCAACAGCGATATCCCCCCCCCCCCTCTGTCAAACATGAGATTGTGTATCTCTGACGTGTATTCACCTCCTGGTACCACTGTCTGCTTGTAGCCATGGAGATCTGTAGCGACCCTTTGACCTCATACCCCCACTATCTAATCGAATGAGGTCGCTCTCCACCATCTGAACGGTGTGGGGTCACCAGCACTCGCACTCAAACACACCTAGACCTGACTCGGCTCACGAGGGCTGTCATTGGTCGCAACACAACCCAGGTTAAGCAGTGACGATGCGTGATGTCATCTTCTCCAGACTCTGGCTGGCGGTGATGTCATGAGCCTCGTCAGTGTTTGTGGAAGACCAACAGAGGGCATCGGAGAGAATGAAAGGGGGACTGCGTTATGTAAGAGTTTCCCCCGGCCCCGCTCGCCTCGGGCATAATTAATGCCCCAGACACGCTGCTTCCATCGAGTTAGAATGCAAAGTAAGGAGGTCTTCTCTTACCAGGGCTCCCCTGCCGAGGCCCTCCTCACACGGTCTGTTCCGGAGCTGTAAGTGTAGGTGGCATGCTTGGCATGTCTGCTGGATCAAAGACATGCAAATAATAGAAGTCCCCGGAGGAGGGAAGCAGAATAGACCTGAAAGAGAAACATTGGGAGTATTTGAGGCTGTGAGACCCAGGCGGACCCTGTGTCACCATCCATGCAAACGCAACTTGAAGAGAGATTCCCAGCCCCCTTAGACTGTAGTTAAGGCAGGTATCATAAGGAGACAGCATCTTATTAGCATCGTCTCTGCGTGTGTTGTAATTGGCGAGCCCCTGAGTGTGCTGGCACTCGTCCTTCATCTCCCTCCTGGTCTCCAGGAAGATCTCTTCGGGAAGTTTC
This sequence comes from Osmerus eperlanus, assembly GCF_963692335.1. Lineage (NCBI taxonomy): Eukaryota > Metazoa > Chordata > Actinopteri > Osmeriformes > Osmeridae > Osmerus > Osmerus eperlanus. The sequence continues at coordinate 14,054,787 of NC_085028.1, forward strand.
CCTCGTCTAACTTTGTTGCCTCCCTCTCAGAATTCGTCAAATGCATCATCAGCATGAACGTGCTGGCGGTGGAAGCCGTGGTCACTGTGACTCATGAAAGCTGCGGCGTCCTAGGGCGCTCGTGTCATAGGTGGCATGTATGCACCATGCCAAGGTGCTTGGTGGAGTGGAGAAATAATTCAACACCATATTTTATTAATGGACAGTCGTATTTAGGTAATGCTAAATAAATCAAACCCCCGGCAAGACCTCGGAGGGGTTGTAAAAGTGTGAGCTCGGCATGTCGACTCATGTGACAGACCCAGACACCCTTCACAACTGGTGACCTAAATAGGGAACTTTTAACAGTTTTCATCCTCCAACTCGCTGCACAGCCATTGTGAGAATCGGTTGATAGTTTCTATCCGCCTCTTCCATTATTGATGCTGTGTCTCTCCTACTGTACATATCTCTCTTCAGTCTCACACTAAGAGACCACCTGATGTTTTCTCTGGCTATCATGTCTGCCTCTTCTACAGCACCGGCTGTGTGTGTGTATGGTTGTCCACGTCTAACACACACACACACACCCACACACCTTACCAGTGATAAGACTCACCTTATCAGAGAACACAGTTAATTACAGCGCTTCAGACCTCAATGATCCAATATTGTTCAAAGTGTTGTGTGACTATGTTCCGGCTCCGGGGTCAGGAGGACAGAGGGGTGGATGTGGGGCGGAGGGCCCCAGCGCTGCGTGTCTGACAGGGTCTTCCTGCCCTCCCCGCAGAGCCTGGACGGGAACGTGATGGTGAGGAGCGACGCCCGCCTGTCCTCCCTCACCCTGAAGAAGGCCGAGTACACGGACGCAGGCCTGTACCTCTGCACGGCACGCAGCTCCATCGGAGAGGACGCCCGGCACGCGTACCTGGAAATACGCTGTGAGACCCCGCCCACCCTAACCTGCCATACCCAGCATTTACTGACTGTTTTTGTTTTGATGAATCAATGACCTTTTTTTTTGTCTGTGATTTTTTTGGTTTGTTTGTTTGCTTCATCTGTGATTATTTTGTTTGTTTGTTTGTTTGATGAATCTGTGGGTTTTTTGGGGGGATAAATCAGAGATTTCTTTTGTTTGTTGGACTGTGCATGACACATGGTTGTTTCTCTCATGGACGTGGTCTTCCTCAGACTCTCCTAAGATCACCGGCTCGGTCGCCGTGTATACCTGGGAGGGCAACCCAGCCAACATGAGCTGTGAGGTCCTGGCCCACCCCAGCCAGGTGTCCTTACTGTGGCTGAGAGACGGCCTGCAGCTGCCCAGCCTCAACACCACCAACATCAAGGTCTACAGCGGCCCATCAGCCAGCTTCTTGGAGGTGGGCACACAAGCAGGCACACGCACACACACTCACACACACATACACACTCACACACGCACACACACTCACACACACATACACACTCACACACACATACACACTCACACACACATACACACTCACACACACACACATACACACTCACACACACACTCACACACGCACACATACACACTCACACACGCACACATACACACTCACACACGCACACACACTCACACACGCACACATACACACTCACACACGCACACATACACACTCACACACGCACACATACACACACTCGCAGACCGTGTACACACGCTTACGTAGGCACTCGGACCAAAATAACACTTACCTCAAGCCATAAAGATTTCATATGTTTGCGCTGGATTGTCAGGGTTTTCCCATAGTTCCATTGTGGAAAAACTCTCCGGTTCCAATCAATAATTCAGCTGCGGGAACGATGGGAGGGAGGAATAAAAATAGAAGCCTCCTGATGGACAAACACCAGCAGAACTAAACACCCCCAGTCACCTTGGCTGGCCTTTTAGAGCCCCTACTCTCCCTGCATCCTCACGCCCGCTGGTGCTTCTGCCTCCGCAGGTCACCCCAGAGTCGGAGAACGACTTTGGGAGCTACAACTGCTCCGCCTCCAATGAGATGGGCACCGAGTCCAAGGAGTTCCTTCTCATTCAGGCCGGTAAGGGCTCCACTGTCTCTGCCCCATCACGCAAACACAGACACGCCCTCACACACAGCTGTGTTTGGGGACTGTAGCCCTCTTCATTTCCCCCCAGTTTGGTGAAGAAATGTGCTAAGACATGAAATGAAACACTTGAGTTAAGAACCTCGGAGACCAGATTGATGCTAATTATAGACGACTAGAATCAGCTGAGGTCCCCCCCCCCCCCCCCCCCAATCCACTTACCCCTGCAGAAACACATTTCTGCACCTAAGCACCCACTGCACTCTGCCTCTCCCCCCCACCCCAGACGTGCCATCTGCCCCTTCCGTCGGACAGGTGGAGCCCTTCTCCAGCTCGGCCAGGGTGCTGTTCCAGGAGCCCGAAGCCTCCGGGGGGGTGCCCATCCTGCGCTACCGGGCCGAGTGGAAGCCCGTGACCCGGGGGAGCTGGGTGCACCGGGTCTACGAGGTCCAGAGAGGTGAGTCTGGGGTGTACTGGGTAGTGTCAGGTCTACGAGGTCCAGAGAGGTGAGTCTGGGGTGTACTGGGTAGTGTCAGGTCTACGAGGTCCAGAGAGGTGAGTCTGGGGTGTACTGGGTAGTGTCAGGTCTACGAGGCCCAGAGAGGTGAGTCTGGGGTGTACTGGGTAGTGTCAGGTCTACGAGGCCCAGAGAGGTGAGTCTGGGGTGTACTGGGTAGTGTTGGGGCTAGAGAGGATCTCAGAGGTGATGCTGTACGTTGAAGTCTTGTTGGTGCCAGAGCAGCAGGAGTATTCACCAGTTGTGGGTCATCAGTAGAGCAGGTGTGGTTTTACCGTGTCCCGTCAGAGTGAGATATTGAATGGGTCTTCCCAGGTGCTTCGACGGAGGTGACGATCACAGGCCTGAAGCCAGAGACCAACTATGAGGTGAAGATGTCTGCCGCCAACGGCAAGGGAGAAGGTGACAGCAGCCCCGCTGTGATCTTCAAGACGGAGCCTGTTCGTAAGTCGCACACAAACACACTCGCACTGTCACATCACGTCTGTCACACCTACCTCTCTGTCACACCTGCCTCTCTGTCACGCCCGCCTTGACAACCCGAATCTAACCACACACCTGGTCCTCTTTTAAACCTCTCCTGAGGACATAGCAGGCTCCCTGTGTCTTTGTGCTTCATATTTCCCCTATAATTTTTTGTTTCGTACCGTAACCATATTGTTTGTGTTTGAGATGGACTGCATAGTCTGTCTGGAGATCCCCCCCGCTACCAGGATATCCACCCCTCTGCTAATGCTCTCCCTGCCTCCTTAAGTTAGTTCGCCACCTGCTGGTTGTGTTTGTATCTTAGTGGAATATGCCAAAATGGCCTAGAGAAATTGATAATATACCGACAAGGATTATGTAGAAGTACGTTTTGATCGCTATTTTCAGTTTTGCACGTGACCCCCCCTTTTTTTCTATACGCACATTTGTTTTTTCATGTTATGTTCATATATTTTCTGTCATCTCTTTAATTTCTTTTTTTCCCCCTTCTGTGGACCACTCAGGTTATTCTTACACAAGTAAGTGTCCCATCACCCCCTGTCCCAAGCCTAGTTTGCGTGGTGCTCATGTGCGGGCCTATCCTGTCCTCAGCTGGGTGTCCTACTGGGGGCCTCAGAACCTCTCCCTCAGCTCTGGTGACCCTGAACCCTCCCTGTCCTCCTCCTCCCTAAACACATCACCTCTCTCCTCTTCTCTTCAGTCTGACATCTGTTCTTTTTATATCCCCCCCCCAGATGGCATTTTTAATTTTTTCACCGAGAAAACAGGTTTGTTGGGAGGACTTCGGAGGTGATAGACGGTAGTTGGTAGCTAGAACATTTGTTTGTATTCCTTTTTCAGGAGGAATAGATCCCCCAGTCCCCCCCCCTTGTCGCTTCCTGTGCTGGTCCTGGCTCCTGTGTCTTCTAGGTCTCTTTGCTCCTTCTGTTGTGCTGTGAACCACACCTCGTTGTGGACCGTGTTTTTTCAGTGTCATTAGATTGTCCAAGCAAGCCCATTAACTGAACATGGCTCATAGTATTACCAATACTACAGTATTTAAAATACCAACATAGTGTCTAAAACGTGCCCTTCTCTCCTGGGAGTGTTTTGAATACTGTCTTTATTGGAAATACTGCAGTTTCCTCTGTCCTGAGTTGACAGACAAGGGCTCCTTTTAGATCAGGCCGAGCCCAGGACTGATTGAAATTATAATGTAGATATCCTGGTGTAAGTCTCACTTGTCAACTTCTTGCAGAGGAACCATGTCTGTTGTTCCCCCTCCTGGATTCTGTGTGGTTTTCTGTTTCTGTAAATCTGTTTCATTTGTCATTTTCTTTTGAAGTCTTTAACTGTGCTTTTTCTGTCGTTGTTTTATCTTGTCTATTTTTGTATCTTTCATGTTACCTCTTCCGCTTTCCTTTCAACCAATCACACGCGTGCGTTTCATGTGACTGTTTTGTGGCTTGCATGGTGCTGGTGATCTCGTCTGACCCGCAGAAGGTAATTCTTTGTTCTGAAGAATCAGAACCTCGATACTAAAAGCTGCTTCTCACATCCTAACCCTTAAACTACCTCTGACTCACCACATTCATCCACATGCTAGGCACTCAGTTATGTGCAGCCGATTGTCTGCACTGTGTATGGAGGCTCCGAGTCATCACAGAGATTTAGTTGAGAGCGTGCTTTGTTGTCGCAGCTCCAACTGTCTCCTAAGAAGCCCTCCCTGTTTAACAGCTTTAACAGTGCAGGATAAATCACAGCACACACAGTCATAACTCTTCTAGAAGGGTTTAGCCCAAATGAAGACAAGCTTTTGTCTCCTTTCCAGATAGCATACTAGCTTTCCATCTGCTGTGCCAGACCAGGCTCTCCATGTTCCTCAGATGCAGTCTTGAACTGGCCTTCTGGATTAATCAAGTGAATTGAATCATTGTACACACCTAACATCAGAACTCCGCCTCTCCTGACTAACACCGAGTCTTCAGTCTGAGTGTGTTCTGCTGAGGTGCCGTGTCTGTGGGGTGCGCGCTCTGAGGCACGCTCCACACTGTGGGCCATGTCCTCTTCAGTCTGTCCTCACGGCGCTCATCTCCACCACTCTGGAGTGGGAATACACCCCCTAGTGGTCGCTCCTTGCATGTATAATTACTATGCCGAACCTCTTTGTTCTTCCACAGTAGTCAGGCCTGCTGTGTAATTAGATCAGATAAACATAGGCTGCTTATTAAGCGTAAGTAGGTCAGGAATACCAGCGTTAAAAGTTCAGAGGAACTACAAACGGCTTCCTCGCAGCTGTTGCATGCGCCTTGTTTGATGAGGGATTCAGGCTTGAGGTTGAAAAATGAACAACAAATGAACACTTCTGTTTACCTTTAACCGAATTTTCATATATATTTTAAGCAGGTAGCAGGAGGTTACAGGAAACATATTCACACAGTGCCAGACTCAGACGGTGTCCCACTCCCGTCCCAGTGATTCGACTAACGCTGCTGTCCACCTGCAGGGGAGCCCAACCCTCCTAAGCTGGAGGGCATACTGCAGCCCAAAGGCAACTCCCTCAAGGTGAAGTGGACCAAGCAGGATGACGGGGGCTCGCCCATCACACACTACCTGGTCCGCTTCAAACCAGTAAGTAAGGTCGCCTGGAGAACACAGGGGACGGGTGTCACTCCAGACAGCCCGGCCATCCGCACAGGGCTCTACTGGAGGCGCTGTAGCTGTAACTCTGCTCCTCGGCCTTAACCACGGTTTAACCGCTAGAACGGTCCATTTGTGATCTTTCATTATCCGCCCGCACTCGCCGCAGCGCGTGCACTTTGTCACGTCGCTCTGGATTTAAAAAGGTCTGCTAGAGGAATGAGTGGAAGTGGATGGCAGCTCTGCATGGGGAGCAGCTTGGCTGACGGAGGCTCGGGGGGGGGGCGTCTGTGTCTCTAGAAGCAGCTGTCGGAGTGGAAGCCTGAGATGAGGATGCCCAGCGGGAGCGACTACGTGGTGCTCACCAGCCTGGACTGGAACACGGAGTACGAGGTGCTGGTGGTGGCCGAGAACCTGCAGGGGAAGTCCCAGCCCGGGGTCCTGACGGTCCGGACCGACCCCGAGCCAGCGGCCATCCCAGGTAGGTCCCTCCCGCGGCCTCCCGTCAGGGGGCACGCGGCGTCTTTTCAAAGTGTCCGCGTCCGTTTTGGACTGCTGTCTGACCTGCGGTGGGGACGCTGAGGTGATGAGGCTCACACTCCACACACAGAGGTTTGACTTCGGTACGCCCTTTTTTTTTCCTTTCTTTTTTTTTTCACGCGCTCCTTTTTGCGAAAACGATGGTTGTATCTGGCTTCGGAGATTAATGGCGGAGCCACAGCCGGCCCTCTGTACGAGTATGAGTTATTGTCTCAGGGTTAAAACAGGCTTCTTCCAGGCTCCCGTACACGCAGAGGGTGCTGCTGACCTGCATCCCACAGAACTGCAGGTGCAGAGCCGTACGTAGCTAGCTGGGCCCTGTGGAAGCAGCCTGTACCCACGCAGCACCCTTTGATGAATGGAGCTTTCTTGTAACATAGCCGGGCCAACTCCCATCCCCATCCCTCGCCCCCAGTAGAACCACACATAGCTGCGCTGCTGCAGTGCCCATCTCCAGCTTGTCCCCAGGTGAGACAGGGTGCTTTGATCTAATACCGCAGGGCTCTTTCCTTCTCTCACTCCTTCCCTCGTTTGTTTTTCTTTGACTTACTTGTCTCTCACTCGCTCACTCATTCACTCACTCTCGCTCGCTCACTCAGTTACACACACACACACACACACACACGGCACTCAGTTACTTCCTCTCTGTCACACACACAAACACACTTCCTCTGTCAAACACGCACTCTTACTTATGTACACGAGTTATCCCTCATGTACTCACAACAGTCCCGTAATCCTCTTGATCATATCTGCTGTACTCCTATCACTTGTGCTGTGCTTTTGCTTTACTGTTGTAAAGTTTTGCTTTGTTTTCCAATTCTCTCCAATTTGTCCTCTGTTCTTTTTTTGTTTTGTTTTCAAACTTGACATATTTTCTCTTTTCTCTCCCCCCCTCTTTTCTATTTTCCCGCCCTTCTCTCCGTGTCCATTGTTTTCATTTACCCCGACTTCCTTCCCTCGTTTTCCCTTTCTCTTCCCTTTGCTCTCTCTCTCTCTCTCTCTCTCTCTCTCTCTCTCTCTCTCTCTCTCTCTCTCTCTCTCTCTCTCTCTCTCTCTCTCTCTCTCTCTCTTTCTCTCTCTCTCTCTGTCTCTCTCCCCTTTCCTCTTCTTCTCTTCCTCTCTCTCTATCGTTCCTGTTGTCTTGGCGGGGCTTGGACACGGGTGGACCACATGACCTTTGTCCCCATCACTTTTCAAAACACCTTCCTCTTCCTCTTGCGCCCATGTGCGTGTCACGGTGGGCGTGGTGCGCCCCCCCCCCCCAGCGTCCCAGGGCTGCTCCGCGGTGACCTCCACCCTGAGCGCTCTCTTCATGTCCTTACTGACCACGCTCCTGCTCTCATAGTCCACCCACACACACACACAGAGGTCGCCTTGCCCGTCCCGGCTCTCTCTCTCTCTCCGGACGCCTTCTGTCACCATGTCGTCCTGGCCGGGACAGACATGTTTTGTATGGGGAGGGTAGCTCGGGAACATCACCGGGAACATCACTGACCTACTGAACATAAAAGCTTCCTCTGTGTGCTGCAGAAGCAGTGGGCGGTGCGGCGCAGCACCGCTAGCATCAGCACTAGACTACTGAACAGTGCTGGAGTTTACAGTAATGAACGCTAGTGTAGTGACCCGGGTATGAGGTATTTGTGGTAGAGCACCCCTTGACCTGTGAAAGGTGAGTAACAGGCGTGTAAAGGATGTGCATCATTTCTTTTTTTTCACTCATTAAATGGAAATGTACCATATGTAAAGATTTGTTTAACATGAATTATTAAACGAGCAACCATATAAGGCTTCTAACCAGAACCAAATATGTAATATTGAACATTAACGCCCCAGGGTTAGACTGTACCCAAATCATTGTGATGTTGATATGCGTGTCAGTGCGTGTGTTTTAATAAAGGAGTATTTGCCGTGTGGAATCCCATCCCAGTGTGCCAGCTGATGTGTTTGACACATACCAGCTGATGTTACTGATGCGTGCTGATGTGTGTGATGCATGCTGAGAGTGGCGCTCCCTGGCCTCGTGGCAGAGATCTCCTCAGCGTGAGCGAGGAGGCAGGAGCAGTCCTGGTGGTAGATGAAGCGTGTGTCCTGAAGGTCTCTACGCAGACTCTACTCCGTCTCTCTCTCTCTCTGTCTGTCTCTCTCTCTCTCTCTCTCTCTCTCTGTCTTGGAGATAAAAAGGCCACTCAAACATCAGAGATGACCCAATTGAATACACACTGGCGGAGAGGGGGAGAGGGTGGGGGGGGGGCATTTAAAGTGCTGTTTACAAAAGCGTTAATATGGTCCAACACAAAAACCTTCCCTCAGGTTTTATTGTTATTGTATTATTGCTGTTTGGAGTGGTGGCAGCGTGGGTGTCTAATATTAATAAAGTTGGTTTAATACATCTATCTGTAAATTGATCTGTCTTTTTGTAAAGGTCAGGCCAGGCAATGCCTGTTTCAAAACATCTGAAATGGCAGAAAAGATCAATATGTTTATTCGAGTGCATTTAGCACACACACTGTTTGCTAGCGGTGAGCTATTGATTGGCGCGCTGTTCTGCCCGGCACGTGTATCTACTGCTGGGCAGATGCAGGGACTCCTCCACTGTAGACAGGGTCATTGTGCATGCCAGGTGAGTTGTTCATTCCATGAAATCATTTTTTGCCCCGACAGTATAGAGTTCTCGTGACCATGTAAGAGGTCGGCGTAGGCGTGCCCCCCGGGGCGGCTGACCCACCGCCTGTTCCCTCCTCTCCAGCAGACCTGGGCGACGAGTCGGCGCTGTCCACGGGCATCATCGCCGGCATCCTCCTGGTGGCCGTGCTGCTGCTGCTGCTGGCCGTGGACGTCAGCTGCTACTTCATCAACAAGTGCGGCCTGATCATGTGTCTGTGCGGGAAGCCCGGCTCCACGGCCAAGGACAGCAGCCTGGAAGGTGGCAAGGCAGCCTTCATGTGAGCCCCCCGTTCATCCACACCCTCATTCAAATCGACAACGTGGTTAAGTTCATGTTGGTGACAAACCTTTCAAGGAAAGGCAATTCGAATGACCTCCCCGACCCCGAACTCTACCAATAAAACGAGTACCCTAACATAGCTGCTGTCCTGTAAATGGTGTCATAGATGCGTAACCGGAAGGCTAATCCCAGAATGCTCTCCTCCACAGGAAAGACGAGTCCAAAGAGCCCATCGTGGAGGTGAGGACGGAAGACGAATGCACGGCCAATCACAACGCGGGCGGGCCCACGGAACCCAACGAGACCACGCCCCTCACAGAGCCAGAGTGTGTATAGGCTGGTACTGACTGTACACGGTACATGTCCGAGCTGGTACAGGACACTTCTCTTTGAAGAATCACAAGGCCACGTCCCGACCCATCCGGTTCAGACGTTTTTTTTGGTTGAGTTGTAGCCAAATTCTTGATTCTGACATCTAAAGCACAGCTTGTCAGTGTGGGATGGCAAGTCGTTTATGTTCTGTTACTGTTTACGACGGTAAAAGAAGTGATTCTGAAGGGGAGTCCTCTGTCTTGAGCTCATGTGAAGCTTTCTGTTGTAAAGCTACTCTTTTCGCTTCTTTTTCAAGGGGGGGGGGGGCGAGGGATTGTGTTGTTAAACCATTTTTCTTTCGCAGCTTTTGGAGATGATTTATTGTGTGTTGAAGGTTGAATCAATACCAGTCAAAGACACGAGCAGGGCTTTTGTCCTCCAGCGTAGGTCATTTATGGTAGTATCACTGAGATACATCCTCAAAATAGTGCTAGTCAACCTGGTGCTGGATTAGCTAACAGTCACTGGTACTGTTCAACCCTTTCAGGCGGTGATGCTTGGTGCTCTAGATGTTTCTAGACGGTCATCTTTGCCTACAGGACTGTAGGTCCTCTGTGAAGTCTATGGTAGTGGATGCATGGGATGTAGTTCCGCTGTGTGTTCACTCACTGCATGGTTACCTTGTGTGTCTTTTTGTCTGTGCTAGTCGATGTTTGGGGCTGCTCTCTGTGTTTTGGCTGCTGTCTGTCTGTAACGCACGCCTCCCCAGCCTAACTCTGCTTGCCTGCTGTGTGTCAGTCAGCCCTGCTGTGTGTCAGTCACCCGGGTGTCTAGTGTGTGTGTCTCTGCTCTCTCCCTTGCTCTCTCAGGCTGGCCGCTCACGCCGCGGCCCTGGCCCTGGACACGCTCTCCTCCGTAGCCACCAACTCTGACACGCCCACCGCCGACACCTTTGACCCCACCCTGGACAGCCCCTCTAGCGAGACCACCACCCTCACCTGCAGCTTCTTAGCCCTGGCTAGCGACCCCTCTCCTGCCCCGGCCTCTGCCCCGGCCCCCACCCATGCTGCCCCACCCAAACCCGCAGCCCCTACACTAGCCCCAGCCCACACCCGCTCCTCTGCCCCAGCCCCACCCACATCCCCTTCCCCAGGCCCCACTCGTTCTGCCCCTGCCCTCACCCCTGCCACGGCCACGCCCCCGGCCCCCACTCGGAAGATCTCCTCTGACGTCCCAGCTAAAGCATCCCCGTTGCTAGGAGACGGAGCCCCCCTGCCTGAGGTCAGAGCTGCCCCTGCTGTGACTGCCTCTGACAGCCCCAAACCTCCACGGTCCCCGATACCAATCCCCCCCAAGCGCCGCAACTCTCCCAAACTACTGGGCACGCCTCGCAGAGCCAGCCCCCCCCCGTCTGCCCTCGCCACTGACTCCCCCTCCTCCTCTCCCACCCTGAACACCAACAAACCCTCTCCCCTGGCCCCTGCGAATACATCTCCTGGCCCTGAAGCACTTGTTACCCCCAGCTCCACCAAACCTACCCCAGCTCCACCTACAGCCCTGTCCACCGGTCTGCTCACCTCTACCCCTCCTAACACTGATCCACCAGCCCCTGGTGTCCAGGACACCAGCGCTGGACCACCTCCTACCAAAGATATCCTGACCCCAGCTCTCACTACCCTGACCCCAGCTCTCACTGACCTAACAGCCACCAGCGGTAATACCCCAACCTTCCTGGACGCTGACATCATTTCCCCCGGATTCCTTGATAGTATGACACCTGCCGCTGACGCTTCAGACATCCTCACCCCCACCCCTGTAGCTGCACCCACACTTGTCCCTAAAGTCCCCATCCATGCCCAAGCGGTGCCCTCTGCCACCCCCACACCCATCTCCTCTTCCTACGACATGCTAGCTTCCACTCTGACCGCCTGTCCGCCCGCGACCACAGAGCCCAGGGCCCCATACAATGACTTAGAGCTGAGCGGTGTGCTGAGCCCCTCCATGGCCCTAGCAGAGCTCTCTAGGCTGGGGAGCGCTCCCGTCCCTGCCCCCTCCCTGGCCAACGGAGACGGAGCTGACCTCCTGCCTCTGGAGGACCCTGAGACTCTGGCCAAGGCTGCAGTCCACAACGAGTATGGCGCCCTCTAGAGGTTTATCTCCTTCTGTGTGTGTTTTTCTGTGTGTGTGTCTGTATGTGTGTGTGTGTGTGCGTGCGCGTCTGACCGTATGCCCATTCACTCCGCATCTTGCCATTGCTCACAGAAAAGGAATTTGTATTATTGTGGGTCATTTGTAGTGAAGTGTGTCGTGCAATGGTGTTACAGAGAGCTAGTGCAAGTCCCTGTAGTTATTCTGAGTGTGTGTGTGTGTGTGTGTGTGTGTGTGTGTGTGTGTGTGTGTGTGTGTGTGTGTGTGTGTGTGTGTGTGTGTGTGTGTGTGTGTGTGTGTGTGTGTGTGTGTGTGTGTGTACAGTCGATTGGTAGTTGTGCAGTATTGTAGTGTGACCCTTCTTGTCTGTTGAGGTGGTGGTGGTCATGTCTGCTGGCCGCTCTCGCTGATTCTGCAGCTTAACTAGAGAGAGGAGGAAGAAGAGGAGGTCCAGCTGGGGGCATCAGCAGGGCTGTGGGCCTGAGGGGGGCATCAGCAGGGCTGTGGGCCTGAGGGGGGAATCAGCAGGGCTGTGGGCCTGAGGGGGGAATCAGCAGGGCTGTGGGCCTGAGGGGGGCATCAGCAGGGCTGTGGGCCTGAGGGGGGCATCAGCAGGGCTGTGGGCCTGAGGGGGGCATCAGCAGGGCTGTGGGCCTGAGGGGGGCATCAGCAGGGCTGTGGGCCTGAGGGGGGCATCAGCAGGGCTGTGGGCCTGAGGGGGGCATCAGCAGGGCTGTGGGCCTGAGGGGGGCATCAGCAGGGCTGTGGGCCTGAGGGGGGCGGCAGGCGGCAGGATCAGGCCTTAAGGCTCCTGTCAGATGTGGGGTTATCTCTCCCCTCAGACAGGCTCAGTCTCCCCCATAGCAAGACATAGTCAACATGGCAACAAACTCAGGATTCTCAGGAACTAACTGCTGACTCATTACCGTAGTGTACAGGAAATACATGTTTGTTTACTGCTGGTCTGTTACTGGCTGATGGAGGTGAGTGTTGACTACACAACTTTTCTCCATTACAGGAAGATGATATGCGAGGAAAAGACTAAAGAGGAGTCGGACATGAAGACAGCCCTGTCAGAGGTGACAGGAGAACTCAACAACATCGCACGTCTAAACGCCAGCGAGAGCAAAGCATGATGGGTGGGCGAGGCCCTGGCGTTCCTCATGGCTGCAGCAGCAGCAGAAACTCTGCCGGTTTTGATTTCCAGTGCCCTTAACCGCATCTCCAGCACACATAGACGAGCATGAGAATCATCAGAGCACAATCTGATTGTGCTGTGTTTCAGTTTAGTTTATCATTCCATTACAGTTTGCTTGTCCCATGAAACACTAAAGAACACTGTTTTACGTTTAATTTCAAATCACATGAAGCATTTTCAAGAGACAAGTCTTTTTTTGTTTTTGTTTTTCTTTGTTTTGTTTTTTTACTACACTGAGTTAGTGGTAATTGTTTGAAGTCTGGTTGCACTTAAACATTGGATTATACATTATATATATTAAAAGATTGACTCTATATAGATGTTATTTTATTATTTCCATGTTACATCGTTCAAATGTAAAATTATTTGTATTTTTTTATCTTTAATAATTTGAGGGCTAGTCTAATAGAATAGTGTGTTTGCATGTCAGATTTACAAATGGTTGTAATGTTCAATATTTTTCTCTTGTCTGTTAAGGGGTTGGGTGGTTTTAAACATCCAGATTGTTGTCATGTAGCTAGCTATCAAAACATGTGTATTGATTTGATTACTCTCAAGAAGGGTGTGGCCATGAACACTCTGTACTTTATATGATGTACAGTGAGGTTGGGTTTAAAACACAGATCTCCTGCTAGACAAGATAGTATCAGATGGGCATCTCTTGGCCTGCTAAGCTTTGTGATGCAGAACTTGCAGGTACACATACTGGTGTCAGTCCCACTCCGGTCCCCGTGAAGTCCTTATGTCCCCTGAGGAGAGAGACATCTGGAGCAGCTATCTTACCTGTAGAACAAAGTGTTCCGAGTGCTGGCAGAGAAACGTGGAACCTCAGCAGAGCCCGTGGTTCTCATGGACAAGGGTTGAAGAACCCAGATCAAAGTGAATGTCATCATAAACTTGATGTATAGCACTCCATTCTTTAGCATCAACTATGATGAGTCTCTTCTCATCTGGAGAAGGCAGATGCCGTGCTTCTCTCTATCATCCATTCAATCGTGTTTTTAACACAAATCTTTAAAAAAAGGCATTTTTTTTGTACTCTGTAAATCTGGAGCAATCTTCTTTTCCACTCTTGACTGCAAGCTTGTGCACTGTGACTGTGTCAATTGATTGTCTTGTCATCAGTTTCAATAATATCTGCATAGCTTTGTCGTGAAAAAAAAGCCTTTTTATATGCTGTAGTGTATTAAAAATGATGATACAAGAAATGGATTAAAAGAAAGGTCTAGTGTAATGTTGTCAAAGTCTCCCATCATAGCACTATTTATAATAACCAGTAGTGCAAGGGAGATGTGTTTTGAGTCTTGGCATGAATTCAATTAAACCTTAATAACATGTAACTTCAGCCCAGATACCTATGTTGACCATGGTGAAGCTACTTTCTGAATTCTCTGTGAACTCAAAGCCTGTTCAGGCCAATTGAGTTTCGTTTTCTTCCCCTGTTGTGGTTCAAGTGTTCTGAAAAGTTGACATTGATTTTGTACAAAAGCAGTCACTGAAAGTGTTTGCCTGTACTGAGGATGATTCCATGGGCAGGAGGTGGGATGGTTATCTGACTTTTATTTTTATTGAATCCTGAATATGTTGTAAATGCCAAAGGTGATGTAAAATAAGGTCAAGCCCTTGGCCCTTTAATGTAACTGGACAACTAAACATCACCTGTTGAATCATTCGGAGGTGCCGCGTTACCAACCCACCCCCTGGCAAAGATCCTATCTTTTTTTCTGGGTTCAACTCAGAAAATCTCTCAGTGGTGTACAGTCTGAGTACTAACCCATTTACAAAATAAAATAAGGTTTTGAAAACTCACGTGTGCTTGAAGGTCGAAGTCTATTGTGAATTCATTAGATGCAGTACATATTTGTCGGCGCTAGATGGCATACAATTCAATACATATCCTGCTGGTCAGTGCTCTTTACTCGTAAAATCTCAATATCAATGGTCCAGCTGCTGTGAGACAGTAGAATTAGTAAGATTCATAGATAAACAAGGCTCGTATACAATGTTTTTATTTCTTGTGAATAATGAAAAAAGATAAGATTACAACGTGGATTTTCATGAAAATAGTTCTTGCGAGGGCATACATTCGTTGAATATGGAGTTTGAGCGCGTTATATTTGGTACTGCTTGGCGAACGTGGCTGCACGCATGCTTGGCTTAAATGAGATTATTAAACAAAGACTCGTTACAGGAGTTTTGCTATTTTGGCACATCGGCAAAACCGTATAGGAATGTCATAGTCTTGGCTATCACATCAAATATGTCTGGTAATGATTTTAACATTATCCTGCAAGTAAAGAAACTTAAGTTCTGCTCTTCTGCTGATGTCGTCCATAGATTTGACAAAGCATCCAAACAGAACAGGACTTACTAAAACCCCTCCCTCCTAAACCCAGGTCGTGCCGACAGCTGCCCTGTAGATGTCTCTGTTTGCAGCTCAGAGAGCGCCCTGGAACACAGGACAATCATTCAAAGCTCTGACGCCGCGCGGGTGATGATTTGCTTATTCGGAGCAGGAGGGCGTCCGGAGCGGGTACTGTGAACTGCCTTACCATGATGTTGCCTGAATGATAAAGAAATAGACGGAAGACACGGGGCAATTAAGGTAAGCAGTAGTATCTTAAAGTTTTTACAAATGAATCGCAATGCTCTTTTACAATTGAATGATACGCGAATATATGGATCCCGCTATACAGTCTACAATGTTGTGTTTACAAATTACGATGTTGGCCATTGATTTGTGATTTATTGCGTAAAATGCTTTGATATTGCTATTTTTACACACAATATGCCAGATAAGAACTGTAATTTAATAAATCGCACACACTGAAGTTTTTGCGCACCCAGTAGTTTAATCAAGGACCTAAAAACTCGAAATTCAAAACGCGAGCCAAAAATATTCCGTTTACCTGTTGGTTGTTGTCATAAAATCAACGTTTTTTGCTTTTATCTTGTCACAACAATTCAAATGGACTGAGAATTTGGGATTTATGATGGGAGCGCGTTCTGCACCTGATGCGCTCAGTGTTGAGGGATCAGTCTAATGTTGATCCATTTCCCACCATTCAAGGTATATAGACCATTAGTCTCAAGCCACTGGACTGTGAGTTTGCACTGTGGGATGTTTTACAAACGTATCGTGCAAAGCTGAAGTTGTACATTCATCTACTTCATTTTGAATAGTGACCATTGGACATTGTCAGGAGCGGTCACCACCCTCAGACATGGGCCACAAACGATAGAGAATAATGCAATGCCTCATTAATCTTTTCACTATTCGTCACGTATTATACATTTTATCTAAAGTATTTATTTTAAATTTAAAACGGAAGTAAATTCTGAACCATTAGTGGTAGAGCTGTGCCCGCTTAGGTTTTAACGCATTCCACCAGAAGACTAGACGCATCGGAGCGCGTAGACTGTAGCCAGCTGCATACTCCGAAATCAGGCGGTAACCTGTTGCCTGCACACATTATTTTCCCCCTGTGCAATTGATGTCATGATGGCTTTTATCTGATGACAAGTTGAAGACTTCATTGCCTAGCTTTGACATGGCAAATCACAAGCAGACCGGGAAATAAGACAGTGGCATGTGCATCATGCCACTGTCTTATTGGGATGTAATGTGCATCCTGCTCTTTCGTTAGACGTTTTAAAACGTCCTTTTGGATTAATTTAAACAATATAAATCATATGTATATATAACATTTATATTGCTTGTAACAAATTGTATTATGATAATTACATTTCATAATCATTTTCAAACTTTAGGAATATGCTGTCAAGATATAATTTAAAAAAAAATATGTTGACTGTTAATGGCAATTGCATGAGCATCGTCGGTGTAAGCTAATTACAACTGATATTTGTATCTCCCTTCTGCTCCTCCACCTCTCCAGACTCACACACACACTGAAGGCAGGTGGGAGAGTCACACCTCATGCGTGGGCTCCAAGGTGGTTGGAGGCATAGAGGATACGTCTACCATGGGCATGCTCCAACTCCACAACCCCACCCACCCCAGTACACTCCTGCAGAGGGCCAATGAGATGCGTCTGACAGGCACACTCTGTGATGTCATCATCACCGTGGATGGCCAGGAGTTTCCGGCTCACCGCTCCATCCTAGCCTGCACCAGCAAGATGTTTGAGATCCTGTTCCACCGTAGCAGCCTGCGCTACGCTCTGGACTTCCTGTCTCCCAAGACCTTCCAGCAGATCTTAGAGTATGCATACACGGCCTCCCTGCAGGCCACCGTGGAAGACCTGGATGATCTGCTGTACGCTGCTGAGATCCTGGAGATAGAGTATCTGGAGGAACAGTGCCTGAAGGTGTTGGAGACCATCCAGTCAGAGGAGAACCAGGAAACGGGAGGCAGGAACCCGATCCCGGGTGAGGGCGACCACAGCAGGGCCAGACACTGGAGGAACATGCTGAACTCCAAGAAGCATTCCAAACAGGAGAAAGGCTGCAGCCCGTCGGGGCCGTACCTGACGCTTTACCACATGGCCGAGCCGGCCTCCCCCGGGTCAGACCCCCCGGGAGCAGGCTCCACACGGCAGGATGCAGAGGCCAGCCGGGAGGGCGGCGAGCTCTCCCAGCAGAAGAGCTTCGATCTGGGCCGCAGTCCCTCCTCTACCCTGACCAAGAGCATTAAGACCGAGGACATGCAGGTGGACGAGGCCAACAGCTACGGAAGCAGGTCCTCCAGAGACGGAGAAGGGGGCTTTGAGTCCGACCAGCCCAGAGTGCAGAGCCCCGGGACCCCCCTCAGAGGCAGCGTGATCACCAGCGCCCGAGAGCTCCACTCAGGTCAGGAGGAGGGAGTCTCGTCAGCAGGCAATGCCCTGGAGAGCCTCCCCGGCTTGGCCGAGAAACACCTGGCCTCGCTCTACGCCATGGCCCCCAATCACATAGGGGAGGGGATGGTGCCGGTGCCCGTCTCAATGGCCCCATCCCTGGCCATGTCCCTGGACATGAGGGCCTATGGCGGTCTGCTGCCCCAGGGCCTGCTCCACAGGGAGCTGCTCAGCCGGCTGGGCCAGTTTGCAGCAGGGATGAGGCGTGAGGGTCAGGCCGAGGCCCAGCGCTGTGGAGACTGTGGCCTGCAGCTGCACAGCAGGGAGGCCATGGAGCAGCACAGGTAAACCGTGATCCTCCCTGTTTTCTGTCACATCTCCTGCTGCTTTTGACACTGTTGTTGTTGTGTTCTAGCGTTAGCATTGTACTGTACTGCAAGCCCATGTTAGGAAGCCAAGGCAACAGTTGCTATTTATCAGAGCTGTCTCCCATCAGTTTGGTGCTCGACTCCTCAATGTGGGAGATTGGATTTGAGGTTGGGGGCGAGAGTCCATGTTAACCAGCTGAGTCCAGGATTGTGGACGTTTTAATGAACTCCTCTTGATGAAAAGGGTGGATATTTTTTTGATTCATCAGAATTGTATTATCATAATAAAACATCTCAAAGCAATCAGGCTGGGCGCAGACCCAGCTAATATGTTCATTAGTTTGAGGAGACACCTGTGCTGACTCTCAACAGTGAGGCCTGAGGAGAGGTGTGAACAGGCTCTTTGGGAGCTCTTTATTTACACCAGACTTTTTTTAAATAAAGTGTTGACCAACGACCCTCTCACTGACCAATTTCTGTGCATTCCTTTGTCAGTGAGAGAGACTCTTCTCAAACAGGACCTTAGAGACAGCTCCACTCAGCCTGGTTAGGGATGTCTGTTCACGAAGCAGGGAAGCTCTGGCACAGTGTACATTTAAACCATCCATTGGCCTGTTCTACTTTTTCTTTTCAGCTTCAGTCTTTTGTCTTGAACCTTCTGTTGTGTTCATCCATGAAGACCTCTGACCTCTGTGGGAGGCATTAGGCCCCATGCTTGCTTATCTCCAACACAAGTGACATCAAGTCCCATTTCTCAGTCACCCTATCCTCTCACCCTGTCTGCCCACTCATATACCGGAGCTGACATTTCAGACTCGAACCAATCCAGCGTTTCATACTGCCTGATGAGCCAGAGCGTCCAGCTGGAGATATGGAACTGCTTCTTGCCCACTCATGGAGACTGGCAGACGTCCAGCGTCCAGGCTTGGGAACGCTTCCTTTGGTGGCTCAGACAGTCATAATGAGGTGGGACCCTGTGGGACACCATGCCAATGACCATCCACCTGAGATAGATTGACATTTTGAATGTCAGGAGAGGACTATCTCAGGGCACAGAGCTCAATGTAAACCGTACTTTTACCACACTGAGGTAATAATTAGGATTGATTGTCTTCAAGAATCTCCAGGGTCCACAGTAGGAGGATTACGTAAACAATATATACTATATAGCATTTTATATGGACTTTAACACACAAAATGATTGTGTGTAACGTAATTAGGCTGTCATGAATTCCGGTATAACTATTCAATTGGTCAAATGTATTTGCTGTGACTTTGGTCAGGCTCCTGAGTGGCCTACTGTTACAAGGAGGAATCTGAGGATAACAGTACAGATGCATTGCACGGTTGGCTGTCTGTGATGTGATCCGATTGGTTTGGCTGCAGGCAGAGCAGCGAGTCATGTTTTCTCATGCAGCAGCAGAGGGAGGTAAATGTGAGTGTGTGTGTTCACGTGAGTGTTCATGTGAGTGTGTGTGTGTTCACGTGAGTGTTCACGTGAGTGTGTGTGTGTTCACGTGAGTGTTCACGTGAGTGTGTGTGTTCCCGTGAGTGTTCATGTGAGTGTGTGTAGGCGTGCACACATACCACTGCCTCTGTTTGTATGTTTGTGTTTGTCTCTGTCTGTGTGTGTGTGTGTATGTTTATGTCTGTCTGGATGGTGAGTGTGTGTATGTGTGTGTGTGGGTATGTGTGTATGTATGTGTGTGTGTTTATGTCTGTCTGGATGGTGAGTGTGTGTATGTATGTGTGTGTGTGTGTGTGTGTGTGTGTGTGTGTGTGTGTGGGTGTGTGGGTATGTGTGTGTGTGTGTGGGTATGTGTGTGTATGTGTGTGTGTGTGTGTGTGTGTGTGTGTGTGTGTGTGTGTGTGGGGGTATATGTGTGTATGTATGTATGTGTGTGTGTGTGCGTTTATGTCTGTCTGGATGGTGAGTGTGTCACTGAGTGTTTGAGCATCCCCAGACTGTGTGTGCTCATTGGTTGGAGGCAAGTGCATGCATTGGTTGAATTTAGCCAGATATCCTTTTGTCTGTGTTCTTTTAGCATTCATGCAGTGTTATTCAGGCTCTAAGGGCCTCTTACTTTAATGAAACTGTGTTTTGAGAGCCTGGAATGGAATCATGCTGTTCCGTACGGGGACAGAAATAGAGAGTAGACAGAGATACTTTGGGCCATACCACTTGATCTGCACCCCTCCATCTTTGTGGTCAGTTGTCTTCACCCATCGTCTCTGTCAGTTGTCTGCCCTAAACCTGATCCTCTTCCTCTCCCACCTACAGGTTGCTGCACAGCGGAGACAGCGGCCATGCCTGTGAATACTGTGGGAAATGCTTCATGGACAGTGTGCGGCTCAGGATGCACATGCTGTCCCACACAGGTAATCACTGGAAACCATGAATCCCCATGACACACAACCATTAAACGGTTCATATTTGATGCAAGTTACTGGTTTAGATTAGAAAAGACATTGAGGCCCAGGTGCTGAATGGGTCCACAGGAAAGATGGTTCTGTATCCTGTCTGTGGGGTTCCTGTGCCTGTCTCCTGTATCTGAGTCTGTTTCACATCCTTAGAGAGAGAGAGAGGTAGACAGACGGAGATGTCTCCTCCTCCTCTCTCTCTCTATCCCTCTCTCTCTCTCTCTCTCTCTCTCTCTCTCTCTCTCTCTCTCTCTCTCTCTCTCTCTCTCTCTCTCTCTCTCTCTCTATCCCTCTCTCTCTCTCTCTCTCCCTCTTTCTCTTTCTCTCTCTCTCACTCTCTCTCTCTGTCTGTCTCTTTCTCCTGCTCTCTGTTTCTCTCTGGGTAGAATCTTTCTGTGTTTTTTTGGAGAGCCTGGCAGCTCGCCAGCTCTGCCCCTTCTGAGTGATGACATCATCAGCTGCCGGCAGGCCTGGGTGTTCTGCCAGTGTTCCGAAGCGTGTGTGATGGCTCGCTCGCAGATGTGTGTCCAGGAACACACTGTACCCAAACGCAGACTTAATCAGACCTGACTGCTCTCCCAGCCACTTTATCCAAAATAGAGCAGGAGGAGGAGGAGGGGGTGGGGGAGGGGGGCATGGTACATATGAAACTAAAACACAAACAGAAATCCCAGTTGGAATATGAGGATGGACTAAACTGCTCTCATCTTCTCCCTCTCTCTCTGTCTCTCTCTATCTCCCTCTCTCTCTCTCTGTCTCTCTCTCTCTCTCTCTTTCTCTCTCTGTCTCTCCCTCTCTCCCTGTCCCCCTCTCACCTCCTCTCCCTTTCTCTTTCGGTGTTTCCCCCTCTTCCTCTGTCCCTCTCTCTTTCTTGTCTACTCCTCTTCTCTCTGCCTCCCTCTCTCTGCCTCCCTCTCTCTGCCTCCCTCTCTCTGCCTTCCTCTCTCTGCCTCCCTCTCTCTGCCTCCCTCTCTCTGCCTCCCTCTCTGCCTCCCTCTCTCTGCCTCCCTCTCTCTGCCTCCCTCTCTCTGCCTCCCTCTCTCTGCCTCCCTCTCTCTGCCTCCCTCTCTCCGTCTCTGCTGAGTCTTCAGGCATGACACTGCAGACAGAAGAGAGATGTCTTGTCAGTCAACATGATCCTTACAAACGAAGTAGCAGCTCTCCTGTTATCTGTTGTGTGTGACTTCTCCTGGTCTCTTAGCCATACTGTTGCTCTAAGCAACAAAACACTCCAGGCTTTAATTCAACATGTTTTCCGAGGGCACCTTTGCTCTAATTTGAATACACAACAAAAGTATGTCGCCCCTCCACATGCAACATGAAGATCGTAATTTTGGTTCTTGGTCGTGGTGTGTTGCACTATATAGCAGCCTTAGATCCTGCTGGTTGCTAAGGAGCGAGTGCTCTAGTGCTCTAATGGGCTGATTTGGTATTCAGCTCAATGCTGGCTCTTATTTTGGTATGCCAGACAAAGTGTTTTGATGGAGGACGATTGCAGCCGCGTCTGAGACAGTTTGATGGTTTATGGATGAGAGCACACTCCGTGCCTTTGACTGCACAAGACAATGCTCTATGTTCTCTTCCCCTCTAATCAAACAATCCTCACAAAACACCACACAGACACACACACACACACACACACTGGAAAATATCACACAACATTGTAATCTTTTACCTTCAACATGCGACTTTCAGTCAAGTTTTTCAAAGAGCGCAACGCTAGTCTAGACAACACAGTAACACCGGTTTGACATCTCTGTGGAGATGGGAATTCGAAAACAGAAATCTGTTGGAGGAGTCCCTGAAGGCACTGTTGTGGAGCACGGGGGACTTTGGTTCCACGTCTGTATGGGGAGGTGGGAAGGGTTGAAAGAGGACTACATTTAGGCTGTAGTGCGCAGACTTCGCAAAGCTTGTGGGCGTTTTAATGAGTCATTTTAACTTCATTTAAAGCCAGCTGAGCAGAAAATAGATCAGTGAATGAGCCCTGGGCCAGTATGGATCTGCAACCGATTTACATCTCTGTGAGAGCCAACCCACATTCAAACAGTGTGTGTGCGCGTGCGCGTGTGTGAATGTGTGTGCGCGCGCGCGTGTACGTATGTGTGTCGGTGTGCGTACGTGCGTGACCGTGTGCATGATGGCATCGGTGGGCACCCCATCGCGCAAACATACATGCACATGTTTTAGTGAGGGCTAGTGTGTGTGTGTGTGTGTGTGTGTGTGTGTGTGTGTGCGTAAGTAGGCCCACACACCCACTTCCACACCCCACCCCCGAGCGGCGGCCCCAGTTGGAAGCAGCCTCTGGAAGGAGTAAATCTCCTCTCCCCATCCTGAGTGTTGTCAGCACCCTTGTGCGAGCGGAGGGCTCCATCAGTGGAGACAAGGGCATTCCAGAGGTGAGCCCAGCGGAGTGGTGCACGGCGTACACAGGAGCAGCGTGGGGAGTGTTGACTGTAGAGTGTTTTCAGATAAAGGGATGCGCCGCAGGCGGGGAGCGTCTGCTGTGGAGAGAACAGCCAGTCCTTCTGTGGCCTCTCCGGCAGACAGTCTGCTCAGTGTTCGCAGGCTGATAGCAGGGCACGGTAAATAAAACTCTTCAGCTCGCCTCCTCACCAGGGAAAGAGAGGAGGCCATGGCATGTTTGTCTGGCGCCTTTGTTTGGCCCGACTTGTGTTTTTCCGGTGGGTTCTGTTTTTTTGGACTGTCTGTGCCTCCTTACGTAACAGTGAGAAGGCAAAGTGTTTGCAGACGAGCGAGAGTCCATGGGGATCTTTAAATAGAGCAGTTTTTTTCCCCCTCCGCCAATGAAGTTAATGTAGATTGATTGTGAAAAGGGAAGCTTTGATGGTCTTAGTCCTGGATTTTGGCGCTGGAGCCGCACACGCCTTCCTTTAATGCCAGCTGCGGCATTTATTATCTGAAGCTCAAGACCTCTGTACACATGTTGTTTATAGGGGATATCACAATCTGCTTCCAACTCAGCACTGATAAGCAGAATATTGGACAAACATTATCTGCTGGTATCTAACGATCAGCTGAGCGCTTAGAAAACAGCAGTTTGTCTATCATTTTGGACAGTTTTTTCCATAGCTTAATCCCTAATCAGGCACAGAGTGCAGCTCAACAAACTGTTTGCCCACATGCCCAGTTTTTGTTTATGACAGTAACACATGACTGTTTCTCTTGCAGCTGGAGCAGAGGCTCTTGTGTGCGACCAGTGCGGAGCCACGTTCTCTGCCGAGGACGCTCTGGAGGCCCACAGACAGACACACACAGGTACTGTCGAAGCTCAACTGCACATGCACACACACACACACATACCCGCATATACACGCACACAAACGCTGAATTAAAACATTTGGGCCGAAACCTCCTTGTCATGCTGGCTAGGTTAAACTGTCCCTGTCATGCAACTCCATAATTTATCAGGGCTGAGGGGAGGGGCCTTCTCATGTTTCTTACAATAATATCTCCTGGCATCCAGCGTGAGCGCAGCGTTGCCACAGCCATGGCAAACCTGACACACTGGGCCAAGCTCGACCCCCTCTTTCCCGGTACATTACGTCGTCATAGATATGCCATGCTCCCCGTCTGTGTGCGTGTGAGTGGTGCAAAGGTCATTTACTCCTGGCCCCTCCCGGCACAGATGTCAACAACCAAGAGGAACCTGCTTTGTTTGGGAGCGGTTTCACAGCGAGAAATTGTGAAATTCCTATTCTCCGTAGCTTCAGAAGAGAGACTATACACACCCTCAAAACAAGGCTGAAACCAACCCACCTGGATAATCTGCCTGCCAACTGAGGATGTTTTATTGAGGCTGGTCAGATCAAGCTGAAATCAAAGCTGCCTGTAAATGTCATCCAAGCCAGGATTCAGCCTCGACACCACGAGCTGCAGCAGAGTCCAGTCATCACAGTTCAATATTTAAAAGTTTTTCCAGATCAGTTCAACAAAACGTCTATTTACCTTACACCACATACGCCCTGTGTCTGAATCCACACCTTTTCTGCTACTGTTAGAGAAATCTGATAAGCTTCAGGAGCGTTGGCATGTAACTGTAACTGCAGGCACACACACTATGAATAATTAACGTGTGTGGACATGGAGGGGTGTTAACGATGCCCAGAAGTTTCTACCTGTTCTCCTTGAGTTGTAAACATCTACAGCTCCGTTTCAGTTTGGCAGCATATCAAGTGCAGGATACAGGAGGGCATCGCTCCCTTATTTTGTCATGATCTCAGCTCGGCTTGATGTGACGCGTGACCCTGTTGCTGTCACTATTCAGCCAGGGCCAGCCGAGGACACCACCACAGCAGCATGAGTTATATTTGAGGTCTTTGTCTGCTCGGTCAACAGAAAGTACGATTCACATGTTTCTGGTCAAACGTCTGTACAAAGAGTAACTTCTGCTGTCACCGGGTTACGTGTGTTTGATAGTGACAGCATGGCTTAGGTTTTCGCAGTGAGGTCTGGTGTACCAGGGAGATAAATGTGCTTCCTTCTGACAGGGGAGCCCATGCCAGGCCCAAGCAGCTGCAGCTCAGTGGTCAGCCTGCCTAACAGGGGAAATAACCCTACTTGAGAAAGACCTGTCTGTCTGTACAGCTAACTGGCGGAATAGCTAGCTAGTTTTACAGTCCCTGTGTGTTTAGCTCTGTGGATATATCAAAGGTGAATGACCGGGGGTTGGCAGGGGTTTAAGATCAAAGACTGATGGTGAAGGGGTGGGGGAGGGGGGTGGGAGGGAGGGGGTTAGGGAGAAGGGGTTAGGGGGCTTGTGTGTGTTTGGGGATGGGTGAGAGGCTTAGCAGAGGGGAGTTGCTGAGAGCACAGGGAATGGTTGGTGGCACTGGATGCCAGCATAGCAGAGGGAAATGAAAACAACATCATGTGGCTCTGTTTACTCCCCGCCACCGCCCTGTCATAGTCTCCACTCTGACCTACTTGTGAGCGCCGAAAATATAAGAATGGAGCCGTCTCAGGATCTCTCGGCTAACAAAGAGCCTGTTTCACCAAGCCCTGTCGGAGCTTTGGGATACTGTTATCTGGTTGAAGCCATTTTGGGAAAGCCCAGGATTGGAAGCAGATCTCCATCGCAGACTGGATATGCTAGAGAACCTTCTGGCTCATAGTTCAGCCATCTTGCCCACAGGAGAAAGGCCCTGAGAGAGGCGGTCTCTGTGTGCTAACACGCAGCTGCAAATTTCACTCACAGAACCCTTTTCCTCCACTCCAAAACCTTAATAAATACTAAGCTTTTATTAAACTCTGTGACATTTGGCTCTTTGAAAGCTCCCTTTGTCTACATTGTCTATTTTCAGGTACAGAACCCATTGGAAATGAAACCCTCTATTTTACATAGCGTTGACAATGGCATGGTCATTACAGCACAGTACTGTAGCCCACTGTCCCCCAGTACGACTGTTAAAACCCCATAATCATTCCAGAGCCTTAATTGAATGTCTCTGTGATGCGGGCCCTCCCTGTCTATTGTGCTGCTGGCCCCTAGTGGTTGACTGCACAGCCTGCTCTCCTCTCATGGGCCCCCAAACAGTCTGACATTCAATATAGGGGAGGCAAAAATATGCAGAAATGCGTCGCAATTAAGGGATAGCTGATCTGGAACAGCATGCAACCTCGATGAACCGGTTCACGGAATAGTGGTTAAACACTAGCAACGTATCTTCTTGTTGCATTAATTATTGAGCGGGCTGTTCCTCACTCCGGTAGATTAGTGTTCTTGTGATCAGAGCTCGGGGTCACCTCAGGTACTGTATGAGGCTGTGGTGGCGCGGTTGCCGGGGCTGTGGTGGCGCGGTTGCCAAGGCTGTGCCCGTGACCACGTCTACAGAGAGCAGACTCCCTGACACACTGTGCTGAATCTTGCACGGTCACACAGAGTCTGGAGCAGGGGGCATAATGTACATGACTGTTTATGTCTAACTAGGTCATGTGAGATCGCTGGCATTCTGTACAGAGCTGGCCATGAGGCAGAGCTTTGATCCCAGTGCCTGAGCCGGAGTCTGGGATGGAGCTAAGTGGCTTGTGTGTCACTGCGTTCTGGAATACGTCACAAGCCATGCGACGAACACTTTCAAGAGTGTTTGTGGCACTCCGGGGTCATTAGGACCCTTTTTTGTGCCTTTGGCTTATTAACTTAGGATTTCCTTGACACACAAACCTAGTGGCCCAAGCTAAGGGCAACTCACTTGATTAGATTGAAAGTCTTTTTAAGCGCACCTATCCCCCCGCCCTCTGTAAGACGGCTGTGAAAGAACTATCTTCAGTGGTTGGTTTGTACGATTGTGTTGAGTTCTACAGTTTTGTAGGGAGACATATTCAAACACATGTTACTAATTCAGTCTGTTAAACTGGATTTCTTTTTTAACCCTAAACCCAAGACTGAGGACTTTGCAGAGATCTGAATTAAATAACTGAATGTGATTCCTTGTTCAATTTGCAGTTAGTTTACTCTGAGATTCTCAGGGTGGGAAAACCATTGTGTGTGTTTTGAAAAGGAACAGGCTTCGCTTATTTGTGAATGAAGGGATTAAGCCCAAACACTTCACCCTGAGCTGGGCCAGGATCTAATCTGGTTGCCTAGAGACATGGTTTTGTCGGTTAAGCAGCGTGAGAGGTCCCGTCCTCACGTTAGGGTGTGAGGGTCTGAGGACAGACCCCAACACACCGCCACGCTCTCTGGTCCGACCGGAGAAAACACGGAAGCTACAACCATGTCCGGCACCATCCTGAACTACCTCAGGCTTCTTTATCACCCCAAGACGTGCTGAAGCAACACATATGCTACAGTCCAACTGGTCTATTGAAACCCCAGCGTGGGGAAGTTTCGCCGATGTGTACACTGAGCACATTGTCTGTGTGTCCTGAGAGCCACTCCTCCTGGTTCCCACCCTTATCTTTGTCCAAAGAGTGGAGTGCAATGCCCAGTCAGCCAACCAGACTCTGAGGAACACCCCTGATTACATGGTATTTACCCTATTGAGGGCATGAGGTCAAGAGGTCATTCTTTGCCTTAAGACCAAATCCAATCCCCATTGTCCATTTAAGGGTGAGAAAGCAGGGGGAAGTGACATCCCAACTGGAGGTCCTGCTCTCTCACTGAAAGGGTTCTCTACAGGAGTAAAGCCCTACTGGAAAAAGCTGCAACAGCAAATGCTGTTTTTGTTCCCCTAAAGTTATGAGTGCTCGCTGGTGCAGACAGTGGGTAACTTAACAAAATGCCACAGAGGCTGCTCTTTGACCTCTGAAGCTTAGTGTTTAGAATCGTGTTGAATAATAGGTATAGGTGCCTGCTGTGCGGGCCTTTGTATCAGTTGTTATGGCAAACTACTGTCACAGTTCTTGTCACCAGATACCTCATCTGCCTAAAACTGCAATAGAAGTTAACGGTGTAGAAATCTGTGTTGGATATTTTAATGTCTGATTATTGGTAGTAGACAGTGCTGTGCTTTGAAAACCAGACCATTCTAAAGTAGCTGTATTCCAAGAAGGTAATGACTGTGAAGGGATTGTGAGCTGAGTAGTAATTTGAGCTCTTATTCTCCAGCAGTTTAGAGGGTGCAGTGTAAAGAAAGCACTCCCCCTGCTGGTGGTAGTGAGCACTGACACCTGCAGAGAGCAGGGCCACTCCATACAGAGCAGAGAATGAATTCTGTGCGCCTCAAACATCTTTAGCGTTTTAAGAGAAATTATTATTCAGACGGGGGGCTGGGGAGCTTCGCCAAAGGGCTGGTCTAGCTGTGACTCCGAAAATCCCCAGCCATCTCAGACAAGGAGACAGTGGGCGGCTCTCCTGCTTGGTCAGTGGACACGGTGTGGTGTTGTCAAGGGAAGAGGGACCTTTTATCTCCTGGTGAAACATTGTGCTCCGTGGGTGAGAAGGGGCTCTGGTCATTAGGCCAAAGCACAAAGCCTAGGAGTGTGGGAGTAGCAGGAGAAGCCTGTGACTAATGGCCAGGTCAATGAGGGTCTGAGTCACATTGTGTGTCCTTTGTGTGGCCTGACCACTGGAAGAAATCTACTGAACAGGTGCAATGCATTCCAGGAGACTATTTCTCTCAGCAGCATTGTTCCAAGAGGAGAATGTCCCTCATCCTCGCTTTTGTTAATGAGCAGAAATTCTCCGTTGTATTAGTGCTGTTTGACAGAACTCCACTAATACAGGAGCAAGCTGTGTAGATTCAAAGTAGAATCAAAGAGATAGGGAGTAATCAGATATCTCGCTCCAAGTGGATTTCCCGGTGCTGCTTATTTCTCTCATAATAACTCAGACAAACCCTCGTTGATTTTGACGTGTGAATCGGACAACAACAAACCGCCGAGATATTGTATGGTTTGTATTCCTGAGTGAAATTGTGAATTAAATAATTTACTCTGAATACCTTCGTCTGTTAACTTGATTGAACCTGCAACACTGCCTGACACTCTCCCTTCTTAGTATGAGCGTGCTGTATCCCTTTCCCTGCACTAATTCCAATTTAATTGCCAGTTGCCTCAAGGCACTTCAATAACAGTAACAAATGATTTGATTTAGTGGACCTCATCAGACTGCATTTTAAATGCGACACAGCCACCCCACTTGAATCCCAATGAGGCTGTGGCACAGCTCGGTGTTTACTAATGATGCTCCACTGGAGATGTCTGATTGAATCCGAGTTGGGATCAGCGGGACCTGCTAGCGTTGTAAATGACTCGGAACCTGAGCTGCCAGAGAAAAAAGCAGATGATAACGGCTTGCGTTAGAGCACTGCTCGACAGGACACACGCACGTCATTGTCTCTGGAGTTGATGACCTGACAACAGATGCATTCTAATGAGGCTTTAATTAAGGATTCCGAGATGTGGTCTTAATAACAGGTACCTTGTGTGTTTGTACCAAATACGGTCTCTACTACCCTGACTGTTGAGTAAAACTAGCCTGTGTCTTCCTATCTGTATTCCTCTCCACACCCGCTGCAACAGGAAAGCAGCCCTAAAGTGATGCCAGGTCACACGCAGGATTAAAAGGATTGTGTTTTTTCCTGCAGTCCTGCCTTTAATGGCTTGATACCGCTACTTAACATTCTGCACGTAGCACATAGTGTAGGCATCATTTAGGGTGGAGCTGCTATCTAGGGCTCTGGTTGCACAGAGAAAGAGGACTTCACAGGCTGGGGCTGACTCTTGATGGGGAATGAGGGGAATAATTACACTTCTAACAGCCTGGAGAGAAGACATTGATTACTGGGATTGACAGGTCCACCCTTCTCTGTTCTGTGTTCTGCTTTCTGTCAAATAATCTGCAAGACTTGAGTTGAGAAATTCCTACACAAAACACAGTTAGCGGGAATCCAAGAGTCAATACGACAATGACTCCTACTACCCATGATATTTTCTGAAGTCAAACTGAAAGTGCCTCAGGGCTTCCGTGAGAGTTGGTGGAGGTAGAAGTACTTGCTCTTTGAAGGAAGCTTTCTCCTCAGAGGACTCACAGAAAGTTGAAGTGACCCAGTTTCCCCCACTTAGGGCCCTGGCTGTCTGTATATGGGACTGAAATAACTGTGTTCCTGCCTCTCTGTCTGTGTGTTGTTCTGTCTCCAGGGACAGACATGGCGGTGTTCTGTCTGCTGTGTGCAAAGCGGTTCCCGGCCCAGAAGGCCTTGCAGCAGCATATGGAGGTCCATGCAGGCATGCACAGCTACATCTGCAGCCACTGTGACAGGCCCTTCCCCAGCCACACCACGCTGAAACGCCACCTGCGTTCACACACAGGTACTGTTAGGACTAATTCATCTTCAGTATCATTGCCCATTGTCATTGTTATCGTACACATCATCACATGTAGCATCATTGTTATTTCTATTCTCATCGTAATTAACTTCCTTGCCCTTGTACTCACACAATCAACACCCCTATTAACTAACTTATCCGAACAATTTATTTCTGTTTGTTAAAACATTCACTTGTCAGATAAAATATACCTAATTATAAAATGTTCATTCTCTCACGCTCAAATTTGGTTTCTCTCTGACTGACTCTCTTTACTGATGCCAGCAGTGAAGTTATGGCCAGTGTATATTTTAAGCAATTTTATCCTGTTTATATTTTGGGGTTTTCAGACAGCCTTTAGGCGTCAGCGATTCATGCCTGTCACTTTGACTGTGGTTCACTCCACATAACAGTGAAAGGAAATAAATATCGAAGGGGAAAGCAAATGGAAATGACTTGTCTGTCTGTCCCACTGAGGACAAGCCTGCTAGTGCCCAAGGAGGGAAACAAAATATTTACTGAGAAGATGTCCTCTTTCTCCATTACCTTAAAATAACACCCTCGCCTGTCAGGACTGGTTGATGTCTAGACAGCAGAAATGCATAATTGATATGAAGAGACAGTGTAGAGAGTTTGGCCATCACTGCATGTCTTGTTTATATCGCAGCCTGCTTGGAAGTAACATTTTGTAAATGTCATCTGTTCTGTGTTGGGGGGGGGGGGGGGGTGGAGGGGGGGGGTTGGGGGGGTTGGCATAATGAGAAGAGCAGTGTATCCACTGACTTGGCTGTTGCTGTGGACACTGAGATAATGAGACACATAGGTCATTGGAGATGAGTCAAAGCCTCAGCCGGAGAACGAGCAGGAAATAGATTTACTACTGTATGGAGAGCACCACGTCTGGGGCAGCTTTATTAGCTATAAGCAGCCAGCCCTGGGGAGGCACTCGTGTCGTAGCATTAGTAATGTATGAAAGCTCATTATTCTTTGCCTGCCCGCTACCCTTGGTGGCCTTGAGTCTGTTTGACTTGTGTAACTCTATCTATATTTGTACCTAGCTTTTATACCAAGTCACAACAGCAACTTTAATAAGAATCCATCATGATAATGGGTGGTTTACACCTCCAGCTCAGTCCCTGTGGCCACAGACTACCCACTGTGCTAACTGGAATTAGAGAGTCTATTCAGTGTCCAGTTACAGACGCTGTAATGCATGTTTCAACTTGCTAATTAAACTAACAATGTTGTGTGTGTGTGTCCTTTGTGTTAGATACTGCTGTGATGACTGTGCCGTATCTGTTTCATTAGGTGACCACCCGTTCGAGTGCGAGTTCTGTGGGAGCTGTTTCCGCGACGACGGCACGCTGAGGGGCCACAAGCGAATCCACACCGGGGAGAAACCGTACGAGTGTAACGGCTGTGGAAAGAGGTTCAGCCTCAAACACCAGCTGGAGACACACTACCGAGTACACACTGGTGAGAACACACATGCCTCCACACAACTCACACCTACACGAACACACACAAACACGAACACACACCTACACGAACACACACCTACACGAACACACACAAACACGGTTTATTTTGGGTCGCCTCTTGTACTGAATGAACGTATCGTGTGAGCGTCGCCTTTTCTACTGTGGGTTTCAGG
Source organism: Osmerus eperlanus (assembly GCF_963692335.1). Lineage (NCBI taxonomy): Eukaryota > Metazoa > Chordata > Actinopteri > Osmeriformes > Osmeridae > Osmerus > Osmerus eperlanus. The sequence goes on from NC_085028.1 coordinate 14,086,616, forward strand.
TGAAAAGCCGTTTGAGTGTAAGCTGTGTCACCAGCGATCACGTGACTACTCTGCCATGATCAAGCACCTGCGAACGCACAACGGAGCCTCCCCATACCAGTGCACCGTATGCCAGGACTTCTGCCCCAGCCTGGCCGCCATGCAGAAGCACATCAAGGGCCACAGGCCTGAGGAGGTACCTTCAGACTGGCGCATCGAGAAGACTTATCTATACGTCTGCTACGTCTGAGCGGGACTTGGACAACTTTATACACACACACACACACACGGAAATGTGTACACTCTTTGTCGCACACACACACACACAGAGTTGCATGTGTAAGGATGCACACGCACAGATGCACAGGTACGCACTTGCACACACCACACACACACGCACTCACACACTCTAGTCCTTCCTTAAAGCAACATTCAGTTTAATTGCTTATGTGGTTTAGGTCCTTGTGATGGTCAAACCGGAGCAGGTGTAGCAGGGGAGTAAGAATGTTGAGCTTGAAAGCAAAGTAAGTTGCTGCAAGGGGTTGAAGTTGAATGCAGTTCCTCCAAGAATTGAGTGGTTGAAACGTGTATTGAAACATTTCCTGTCTTATTTTCCTGTGACATTTCAACTTTGGATTGTTATTTTTTGCATGTTTTTTACTTGAATGGCCGCAATGTTTTGACCTCATGAGCTTGATATGACTTGGGTTGTCTTTTCTTCAGTGATTTTTAAATTTTGCTGTTCCTTTTTTGAACAACTTTGGTTGTTTTAAGGAGCTGTGCTTAACCTTAGGAAGCGTAAACCCTCACGTTCTGTAATTGATTTAAATGTTTTTTCTGCACGGAAAGATGGGATGTTTAATTTGCTGAAGGGACAGAGGATGAGCATCGAAGTTTCCTGGATCTTTCTGAAAAATCATTTGGTCTGCAGTATTAAAAACAGCATTTGAGACAAAACAAAAGCACTATAAATTGTCATTTGTTTATATTGGGTTTCATAGGCTATTACCTATCAGGTAGTCTCTTCATGCTGATTTGTTTTGCATTAAGCGGTAACATTGTTTTTTGTTTAAAGTACGTTTTGTTACCAAATAGGTGTTGAGGTTGTCACCCAACTGCTCAAGGGTGGTTGTAGAATAACTGCTACCTCGTCAACCGTCACTTTTGCACAGAGGCAATAGCAGCGCGTCTTAGTTTTGGCCTACTTCTTTTTTAATTTTGTTTTTATTCACGTCATCCGTAGGTTCAGTAGGTAGATCAAGCATTTAGAGATGTTAGCACAGTACATTTATACAATTGATTCCTACGGCTGTCTGGCTTTGGTGTTCGAAAGACAAGACCCGCAAAGTGAATCTTTTTTTTATCTTGAAAGTTGTAGATGTGTTTGAAATCACAGAAAACAAATTTTCTAGGGGAGGAAATAAAAGAAAATGTCATAGGTGTTTCCTTTTTTACTAAACGTGAAAAAATGATTCTCAAATTGAATCACTATAAGCAGGTTATTGTCATTTGTGGTGTTTTGTTGGTGTCATGTACAAAATGTAATTGTATCTAATTCCTAAATGAGAGTCTAACAAGGGCCTCTCCGTTTTTAAAATTGTGTATTTTTGTATTACTGTGATTTGCAATTTGTTTACATTTGTTATGATTTCAACAAACATATTTGTTGTGTTTTATAAGTCTCTGATTTGAGTAAGATCCCTCCCTTGTGCCTCTTTTATAAAGTGTGCATACATGTGCTTGAATACATGAATACAGTTTGTTGTGCTGATTGATGTTTCTGGGTGTTAGTGAACGACTGAATATTACTGCCATGCTATAAATCATGTAGTTTAACATTGTCTTAAAAGGCAAAATGCTCATAGGGACTCTGATATTATGCTGCAGATATATGAAAAAAAAATACAGTATTTTTCAAAATAATTTTTTTGTGGATTATTTCATTATTTAGAAAAAAAACACCATGAACGTAGTCTCTGTAATAATATTCTTAATTAGTTTTATATTTGACGAGATTTTCTGCATCCGAGGGCGTTACCTTGGCCAACACTCAGTGCCATAACAGCGTTGAAAATCAGTAAGCACTGTACTGCTGTCTCTACTGTGTTCATGCACTAAAGATCGATTTCCACGGTGGACCAAAAGGAACAGAGCACTTTTTCTTCTGTTCTCGAAAGGTTTTTTGTTTGTCTTTCTTATAGTGTTACAAAACAAATGTCGTTTTATTTGTCGTGAACTACAGGTGATTACCGTTCGTATAGATACTGTATGTCTCTGTCTGTCTACCTCAGCGCCAGCTCAGCTTGACCTGGTGTCCAATCAGGGTTGTTCTTCTTGCCATGTCTGTGCAGTAAAAATCCTCTTCATTACAGCTTTGTAACACTGTGTGCAACTGTTTCTCTCAGTGTGGATTCAGGCACGAGTCTTTGTACGCGTCAGTGTTCTGTGGCATGATGAAAAAATATGAAATAAAATTATTAACTCTTTTGGAGGGATTGCCATTTTGCCTCATTTACCCAGAAAACATAGCATGTCCAAGAACTAAAATCACTGTAGCCTACTTGTTTATATTTGTATCCTATAGGATAATTAACAGAAATGTTCACATAGAGCAACTCACTATTAATTCTAATTTAAGATGTTTACGTCCTGCTGCTAGAGCTGCGCATGCTTTATTGGCTCACGCCACACACAATTACAAGCTTAAGTAGTTGGAATTTTCACTTGTCACCGTGCGCTGGCAGCATCCGGCTGGCGTCCCGCCAGACACCGTGGTGACCCATGGTGGCACGCCGCCATATGCACAGCTGGCGTGCCGCTACAGATGTGGAGAAGGATGAGTTTACTGGCTCGTCTGCCCTCCCCCCTGCAGCATGTACACTGGCTGCTCCATGTGACATCAGAATGACAGCCACTCTCGGAAAAAGCACGGACAATCTCCCCGGTAGCAGGTAGGCCTTCTGTATCTATTCACTTTGTACGTTATGTTGAAGTGTATGTGTTTTAGGTGTGGATGAGGATAAAATAACCTGGACTGTTACAGTATTGTCATTGTGTTTTTCATCCAGTTGCCTATCTACCGAGATCTGATCAAACTTTAAATATCCTGATGGATTCTTATGCACCATGCATGATTTGCGTTTGAACGTTTTGAATTGCTATGAATTATATTGGATTAAGCAGTCACCTACATCTCTACCCACAATACAGTGTTATAACAACTTCCCAAAGTAATATTTTAGTGAAACCAGAACACTTACAATACACTGTTTCATCTGTGGATCTCCATCAGAATCCAATCAGCCCAACACACTTGTTTAGACCTGTTTTTACAACAACAAAACAAAAAACATGTTCTGTATTTTGAATGAAAAGTGCAAATATAATTATCCTATCTGTAATCTCCTTCAATCCAGGGCTGTGTTCAGTAGGGAAGCAGATTAAGGCAGCACCAGTTCTAATGTAATCTCTTCAGTTTAATTAGAGGGACTGTGGTGGGCAGATAGTGCAGACCACATTACTTACCATCTGGACTGCAGTTTCTCCGACCCACTCTCAGAGTCATTAGTCTACACAGTAAGAAGACACCAGCTAGCAGTTGTTATCTCTTCATTCATTCTGTCAAATGTACTGTACGCAACAACACACACAAAAGGAACAGCAGCACATCCTAATACAGGCACTAGAGCACTTCAAACCTGGTGATGTGGAGTAACACGACAGGTATAATTGAAAAGATCATAATGAAGGACTTTTGTCCAGTCATGTTTCCCACAGTGGTCTCCAGCAGCATGGCTCTTTGTGACCATGGTATCGACGGCACCCCAGTCTTCCTCAGGAGGAACCTGAAACCCAGAGCCTCATGTCGTCACAGCCCACACCAGCCCTCGGTGGGACTGAAGCAGGCAGTTCAGCTCTAAATGACTGCTGGTTCACTTAAAAAAGAATATCAAAGGATCGATAGAAAATGACTTTTCTATGAAAGTGACTTCTGTTGTAATAACAGTGTTCATGTCTAAATTGCAGGTGGAAACTAGGGTGTATTTTTCTGATGTGAGAAAGAACTCCCGAACCACCAGAAGGGGTCACTATGACACCATGCATGTCCGCCACAATCCCAAACTGCACCTGTCCCCCAGACTGGGGCAGAGGCCGGGGCTGCCTCGCTCCTATAGTAGACGGAGCCCATTGCCAGTGGGCCAGAGGATCTACCTATCTAAGCATGCAGGAGCCCAGGGCAGGAACTCTGGGAGCTGTTCCACCAACTCCGGGGTTAGCAGTAGTTCCAGATCTGGGAGAAATAGGATCACACACACAAAAGCCTCCTCCTTCACCCAGACCAGAGGAGACTCAAGACGCTCGACCTGTTCAAGTGTCCGTCCGTACCTGCGATATTTTACCAAGGATGGCATGTGCCGTGACACCGTTTACAGTTTAAAGGAGAAAAGCAGCTTCAAATGGGATCTTATCAGCACCCTGGTGGACCTCAAGTATAGGTGGGTCTTCTGTATCTTCACCCTATGCTACATTGTCATGTGGACAGCTTTTGCTGAGGTCTACTTCTTGGATGCGTGGTTGCGTGGCGACATAGCGCACATGCAGGACCCACAGTGGCTGCCCTGCTTTGACAGGGTAAACAGCTTCCACTCTGCCTTGTCTGTCTCTATGGACAGCTCCATCATCAATGGCCATGGTCCCCGAGGTGCCACCACCAACTGCATTGATGGCATCGTTCTCGTGATGACTCAATCTATTCTGGAATCAGTCTTGAACGCCCTTATGCTGGGCTGCGTTTTAGCCAAGTTGTCAAAGCCCAAAAGAAACCTCCCTTCTCTGCTGTTCAGTCAGCACTGTGTGGCCAGGGAGAGGGATGGCAGACTGTGCCTGATGTTTGACGTTAGAACTGTGAAGAAGACCCACATGCTGGTCGCAGAGATAAGAGCAAAGCTGATTCGATCTCGCTACACTAAGGAGGGTGAGTTCATCCCTGTGGAGCAGAGAGAGATGGATCTAGGGCCAAACTCAGCAGGAGCCAGGCTTTTCACCCTGGAGCCTCAGAGCATTGAGCATGTCATTGATGAGGCCAGTCCTCTCAGAAGCCTCTGCTCGCGCCAGGAGACCTTTGAGATTGTGGTCATGGTGGAGGGCTCAGCCAACAACTCAGGTGTGTGCGGGGGCCTTCTAGAACTTACAAATTGAAAAATCAACTAGTGTTTATCTCGTGTTTGAATAAGTAGCTTTGACTTCTAAATAAATCAAGATATATGCATATACATAATGTATGTATTTACTGTATACATGTAGTACTTATAATAATAAACGAATAAACTTCTCATACTGATGCATTATTCCATCATCAAAGCAGTGCGCTAGAATTTGATGGGTTTATTAGCATATTTGACATGAATATGTATATTTTCCTAGGGGCTGCCTTCCGTGTGAAGACCTCCTACACAAAGGATGAGGTTATTTGGGAACAGCACCAGGAGTTATATAAGACACTGGATGAATCTGTCTGTGGCTCTCATCACAGGACTTCTGATAAAACCTTCAGAGACAGGCAAAGATCTTCCAGTCAGAAGAGGCTGTTAGTGAGAGACACGCGTGAGAGACCAGAGCTGGACGCAGAGACTCCTTCTGTCAGCAGATCTTACAGCGTGATCCCAGAAGAGAGATACCGCGTTCCAACGGGTGAGCTGTTTGTCCACAACTCAGCTACAAATGACTGTAAAACTAAACTAATTCAACTTGGAAAGAATGAGTTCTTTATATGACTTGCATTTTTTAAATTGTATTTGTATGTATTGTGTTTTTGTTGTGGTGTGTAAGATGTGTAATTGAATGCATTTTAAATAAACTCCCAACCTTAATTCTATATTTCACCAGCAGAGGGAAACATTTCTCCATCATAGAAAACGCGAAAAAGAGTCCATTTAATACCATCTGGAGATCAAACCCAGACTCAGTCAATAGTCTGAGTCTCAGCCCACTGTTGTGAATTGTGAGATCTTTTTTCGGCATGATTCATTTTGATGCTTTTCACTTTGAAATCATTTACTGTGACAGGCGTTAGATGAGCCAGAAAGATTCACCTTTTATTGGGATGCTACCTGGATACTCTGAATATGGTACAGAATGTTCTCCTTGTCATTGATCCCCTCACCTGGTCTAAACAGCTTAATCCCCTACCAGGAACAGGAGAGATAGCATCATTCAAAGGTAGCCTCTGCACAGGTGAACATAGCCCTGGAAGATTCGTTCAAATTGACCATGCCATTGTTAGACCTTGCTGTTCAAGATTCTAAAAGGTGAGACAGAGTCATGGTCTCCAGACACAACATAAAGGTACTTAGATTCACACAGTTTAAACAGTCTGAAAACCCTGACTTGAATCTCAAATTGTTTTTTCAGTTGTCTGCACTGAATTATTCTATAATACTGTGTATACAATATTCATGTTAAGTCTTTGCTATCCAGACTGAAACCCTTGGAAAATAATGTTCCCAACTAATTTCCCATATACATATGATTATCCTTAGCAGTCAGCCTATAGTGTAATGAGCAATCTGAAATAAAGTATTATTAGCAAATACTGTGAAAGTGTCTTTCATGAAAAAAAATTCTTATCTGTCGGCAGGCTCAATGAACACTGTTCATTTTGTTTTTGATTGACCGGCTGAGAGAGGATTCTTGTGGATACTAAATCACTGGGACTGATGTGACATGAGGCTTTTCAACAATTCGTAATAATGACCTTTGCTCAGAGCCTCCAAATGGTCAACTAATAAAGTTCCATCGGAGAAAGTGGACACTCCGTTGGCACAGGTAAAGGTGTTACCTAGCAACCAGGGTCCTATCAGTGCCTGGCTTGAGGAGGTTATCTCTGGAGATGTCCCCCTTTCCCCCCTCTTAAAAAGCCCAGGTTGAGCCAGCCTCTACAGGCCCCATGACCCCCTTAGCAACAACAACAGGTTCATTCTTTGCACCACTGCTGACCTCATTGTCTCTTTGTGAGGGGAAAATCCATCCAGAGTTGCATTCTGTTCAACAGTAAACGTTCCGCCAGCTGGGAGCCGACAGCTTCTACTCTGGCCTTCACACAGGCTATCCAATGAGATCTGACAAGCACCGTTCTCCTCTGGACTGTACACAAGAAGAAAATGGTAAGACGGCATGCGAATATATGTTACATTTATACATACTGTGCATATGGAAATGTAGATAACAACACCGTTCTTTTCTCTCACCTTCACACACAATTCATCTCAAAACAGATGTTGTTTACACTTGTGACTGTAGTTATTTTGGCTCATCCTATGATTCACTGATTCTGACTAAGCTACAGATCTATGTCATACATTTTTATCCAAAGTAGCAATTTCATTTGAATGGTTAGAAGAATAACTAATCTCTGGACACTAACCCGGTGTTTTTATTTAAACAATGACCTGTTCATAATAAACTTCCCCAGTCAATCGTTCACCAGCTGGTATTACAGGGGTTTTGTTGATTTCATCTTGTGTTTTTCCACACCATTTGGCTCTGCATTGCAATTACTAAACTGATAGCATTGTTGCTTGTTCATAATTTAATTTGGACACATCTTACTTTTTCTCTTAACAATGTAATTTACATGTGATACAGACACATGTATTAGTGTTACAATGTTTGGTGTCAAGTCTGTAAGTGGCAAAGTCTGCACTGTATGTCTTGAAGACATGGAATAACGTTCTGTGACCAATTACTTTGTGGAATGAATGATACATTGTGCTTCGTACACCGGGTCACCTGTGACATCTACATGTGTTTACACACCTGCGATTCCAAATCCAAACACCTGGACATGACATTCCTCTGGGCATGGCTGTTTCAGCTCTAATTAAATCGGTGATATACATGGAGACGGACATCTACAGAAGATGGGCTGGCAGGGTGGTTTAATGTTCATGACGACTGACAGGTAGAACTCATAATCTGAACAGAAGATGAAATGCAGTCATTGTGTTTGCTCCAGAGTCTTGATGGAGACACATTATCTGTGATTGAGAATCCTGCGGCTGTCAGTCATCCTTTCCACCAACAGAAGACAGAAGTTGGAGGGGCTAGAGAGGCCAAGGTCTACCATGCCTGGTTGAAGTGGATTCCTAACACTAACCATGGTAAGCCCCTGTGGTTCACTGATGGCCTGGGGATGATTTCTCCGTTTCTGCACCTTATTGAAGGGAAATCAATGTTTCAATCAGAGTGGTGCTTTGTTGTCAGCCCACAGACTGGTGAGATTCCTGGCAGCTGTGTGTGTGGTGGGACTCCTTGGAGGCCTGGCTGTAGGAGTCTGGTTTCTGGGTAAGACACTGCCTGTGGCTGAATCAAAGAAATGGAGAAATGACTTAAGTAGTTACTAAAGACCCGGATGTTCACGGATAGCTAAAGATGAAAGACAATACCAAGTTGTCATGTGCATATTAGAAATCCAGACATTTGCTGAAATGCCAGAGATTCTCACTTGTGGAATATTATACTGTATAACTGCATTTATAGGGAATACTAAAAGGATGGTAAATGTGTTTCAGCTTCCGGCCATAAATCATAATCTGCATGGAATCCGACTGAGTCATAATATCTCTGTCATCCTCTAGTGAGACTGCTGTTGAAGCCCACCTCTTCTCAAAGCCAGTCCGGACTGGAGGACACAAAAGACACGGCCTTCTGTAACGTGACCGAGGACATCCCTGTGAGCGACCCTAGGAAAGGTCAGTGCTCCCCTCCCTCGGTATCTTCACCACCTTCACACATGCCTCACTGTGATAGGACGAAGACCCTGTTGCTAGGCAGAACACTGTAACATCCAAACAGTTGTCCTCTTCATGAATTGCACTTGTGGTTAATAATCATCATCTGTAAAGGTTACAACAGGACAACATAGTTCATTTCAATTATTATTCATGAATGCCTGCAACCTCTGTGTCCTGGTCGCTCCAGAGACCGTACCTATTGACTGACAACCAAACATCCCATAATCAGATGTTTATATTGACTACATTAGCTTGAATATTACAGCCATGGCTACTTACCATGTCCCTCTCAAACACAAGGTTTGTTCATTACAGTTTATGTATTCCAGTTGGCATCTGGAGGGATTTTCAATCAATCAGGTTCAGTCTTTTACAGGATCAGCCCAGAAAACTCCCTTCTGGAGATCCAGCTGGAGAAACAGGCCACATGGCTGCCTGTGTGCTACGAGAGATGGAACGTGTCCTTGGGGACGTTGGTCTGTCGCCAGCTGGGATACCTGAGGTTAGTCTGACTGTCCTTGGTTTCCAATATCTCTTCCTCCATACCCCTCAGCTGAGCACCCCCATTGACTGACCACAACCTGCCCACCAGCCACAAGCTTAATTGGCTGCAGAAAATGAAGGGTTGTTTTATGTTCTGTTAATGCTTTGTGCATTTCTTTGGTTTCACAGCCCATAGGGTCTTGAATTACTTTTATACCTTGAAAGAGACTGTGTTCTCTTTACAGACTGACCAAGCATAAAGGAGTGAACTTAACTGATATTGGGCCAAACTACACGGATGGCTTCATCCAGATTACTCCGGAACACAAGGACAGTCTGGAAAGCATATGGCAGCTCAGGTAAGGCAGCAGACTAAGGACATACTGCACATAATGATGCACGGAAAATGAAAGGGGATGGTGAATTAATCACATCTAATTGTCTCATTCATTTTCATTCAGGGCAAGCTGCATCACAGGGAAAGTTATCGCTCTGCAGTGTTTTGGTAAGTCTGGAGCTGTGAAAACTCCCAATAATAACCCGCCTGTCAAAACCTTGTGGATAACTGTAGTTTCCTGTGTTTCTGTAGAGTGTGGGATGCGAGCTAAACTGCCAAGGATAATTGGCGGAGCTGAGGCCACGCTGGGCAGGTGGCCATGGCAAGTCAGCCTCTACTACAGCAACCGTCACACCTGTGGTGGATCCATCATCACCCGCCAGTGGGTGGTGACAGCCGCACACTGCGTACACAAGTAAGACCCCCTCACCCCAGTGACCTTGTGACAGGAGGGTCATATGCCAGTGTTCACAGTTCTGTGACATTAGAAAATGCCTGGACCAAACTAATGTAAGATGGTAGAATGATCGCTCTTCACTGATATTGTCTTCCTTCATTGGGTTCCAGTTATCGGCTTCCTCAGGTGTCTAGCTGGGTGGTGTATGCAGGTATTGTCACACGCAGTTCGGCCAAAATGCCTCAGTACACTGGATACGCCGTGGAGAAGATAATCTACAACAAGAATTACAATCACAGGAGCCACGACAATGACATTGCTCTGATGAAACTGCGAACCCCGTTGAATTTCTCAGGTCAGTTCGAGCCTTATGGCTCACTCTGTATGCGGCATGCAGCCTCGCCGCTGAGTGGAACACTCAGCCATTATGATTACAGTCATCAGTTCCAAATCAGCTTCCAATTTCAGTAAAATCAGCTTTAATCAGGTTTCCTAACATTCAGCATAATGTTCTTTCAACCTCCAGACACCATCCGGCCAGTGTGCCTGCCACAGTATGACCATGATCTCCCTGGAGGAACACAGTGCTGGATCTCTGGATGGGGCTACACACAGCCTGATGATGGTACAGCACTATCCTCCAGTCCTTTCTGCACACTGACGTGTCAATGAAATGGAATTAATTGAAAACACACTGATGGGTACATGCTAACTTGTCGTCCTCTCGTTTTCAGTTAATATTCCTGACACTCTGAAAGAAGCCCCGGTTCCACTGATCAGTACCAAGAAATGTAACAGCTCATGTATGTACAATGGAGAAATCAGCCCTCGGATGCTCTGCGCTGGATATACGGAGGGAAAGGTGGATGCATGTCAGGTCAGCTCAGAGTGAAGGGCCCAAAAGAGAGAGAGAGAGAGATTAGGAGAGCGAAAGAAAAGTGTGACACACAGAACCAGAGATATGAAAATGTGCCAGCTAGCTCCATACCAATTAGGCTAGCAGTGAGAAGTAACATGCCGCCCCCTCTGTCATCTTCTTCCTCCCAGGGGGACAGCGGGGGTCCTCTGGTGTGTCAGGAAGATAGCGTGTGGAGGCTACTGGGGGTGGTCAGCTGGGGGATGGGGTGTGCTGAGCCCAACCACCCAGGCGTCTACACCAAAGTATCTGAGTTCCTAGGGTGGATCTATGACATGATTGAGGTACAGTGAGCAGAACATGAAAACAAGAGTGAAATATATTTTGTATTAAAGACTACTTAGGAGTGGATTTATGACACCAGATGTCAGGTCCAGATAGACTGTTCTCTTGACTCATAAGTTGCATTGTATCACTGAAACAATGTTTCCTTTCTTTCAGAGTTACTGAGTGAGAAGATGATAAAAATGGAGAGAAGATTTAAACCAGGAAGACTCAGAAACATAGGCTCTGACCATTTTTATCCTGTTTCAAACTGTCATGTTACCTGCATATAATGGCAATAGTATGCACAAGTATACAGCAATCTTTTTTTACTATACATGTTTGTCACGAAACATTTAAATGGTAATATATTCATACCATATATTTGTCATGTAATGAAAATAAATGATTATTATCAATAGCGTCTTTGTATTTCTTCATTCCCATAGAATGAACGGCTTGGTCTCGTGCAAGCCCCCTTTCTTCCAGTAGGTGGCGATTTTGCGCTCCTCCACATCTTGTTTCTATAGTAACAGCCAGTTACTAACAGGGAACCTACAACAAAAGTTAGCTAATTTTCTCAGGGATCAGAGGGGTTTTCTGTGGATTGTGGGCTGTTGTTTTTGCAATCATTGAAAAAGGAAGCCCATATAGAGCTACTGAGGTGTATGAAGTTGTAACTACACTAGCTAGTTAGCTACAGTATACATTGCACCGCAGTCAATATGCTGACAGCGTTAGGCTAGTGCTAGCTAGGATAGCTAGAGCTAGCAACAGTACAGTACTAGTAGCTAGTAGTACTAGGTGCTGGATAGTCAGCAAAAAGGCAATTTTGTCTACTTCACTTGGCTACAGTTCCTACTACACTGAACAACAAAAAACGTTATTCTTCTTCAGAATGTCATCCCAAGGGTTTTCCAAAGACGTGCTGCAACAGGTCAACCAGTTCTGGTCCTTGTTAGATGACATGTCACAGAATGACCCGCAGAGTTACCAGATGTTCGTTCGGCGCCAGATGAAGGATGGCGCAGATTTCTACTCTCCACCCGAACCTGATTCCTGCCTGCGCACTGAAATACTGGTAGGCTGTCTGGAAAGACACTCATGAAGTCTACTAGACTAGGCTAGATCTAGTGTCAACATTTGTTGTCAATTTGGCCTTTTAACTTAAAAAAAACAGTTTATTGTACAAATGGTGTTTTGTGGTCAGTATGGTGTCTTGTCCGGTATCATTACACTGTTTTTCTTTGGGCATTGATTGGGTGAGTTCTTAGATCCTAATGTGGATGTGTGAAGGCCTAACAGACTTATATTGTTTTCCTAATATCAGGAGCCGAAGAGAGGTTTGCTGTATGTAAACGTGTGTGGGTGGAAACGCGTCCCAGCTGCCCCTCTGGAAGACCACAGCAGGCCGGTGCCCGTGTGCGGAGGATGCCTGGAGATACACTCTGACGATGGAGGTACAGATAGTACCTCTGAGCCGCTGTTGTGTTGTTGCTCTCAAATTAGGCCTAATCAAACTCAATTAAAACCAGGTGCAGAGGAAAAATCGGTTGGGCCTGTTAATTACTGTCAAGAACCCTTCAGACCCACCATTTTTATTACCATAAGAAGGGTTGCCCATGGGGCTTCCACTTAACGGAAGGGCTCGGATTGGACAGCATCTCACACACTGCTGTGGTGTTGTTTTCTCTGGCTGTAGAGGAGTATAGCGTTGTGGACGTGGCGTTCAGCCCTGTGGTGCTCCAGGCCACTCAGAAGGACAGGAGAGAGAGGGACCAGATCCACCTGCTGGCCCTGAGCTTCACCCAGCAGCAGCATGGCCTGCGTCTGGCCCAGCACCACACCGTGGCTAGCAGCAGGCTGAAGGGCAAGCTGGAGGACATGCGACGTCGCCTTGCCTCGCCACAGCAGTGCTCCTCACCCACCGTCCCCTCACAGCCACACGCTAGTAGGGACAAGGCAGCTCTCTGAATCAACTTTTTTGTCGCTGTTTGCTACCAGTCTGTCTAGCTTTTGTGTCCATTTTGGTTTGCTATTATAGTAGTATCCATCAGTTGTTGTTTTTTGGAGAAACTCAAACTGTTCCCTTTCTCTGTCACAGCATTGCAGAGCCCCGCCTCCCTCCTTCAGCAGATCTCCTCTTTGCGTGTTGGCGAGGGTGAGGCAAGCTCGTCTGTCCAGCTCACCTCAGAGCCTGCAGACCAGAAGCAGAAGAAGAACTTCATCCAGGTGATCTCCAGCTCTGAGGCAGCCCAGCCTCAGGAGCCCAAGTACCACCTCAGCGTGACCTCTGACCCCCAGGGCATTTCTCGAAGGGTGGAGCTCAGCGTGGAGCTGCCCCAGGTCCGCTCCATGGCAGAGTGCCAGCTTAACATCTCCCAGGTCTGTCGGCCCCCAAAACACACATAGATAGAACACATCGATTAAATATTGGAGCTCTTTTAGTGTAACTAGCTTGGTCTAATCCATTGGTTCTTAACCCAGTCCTCAGGGAACCCCCCTGCATGTTTTAGATGTTTCTTGGCTCCAACACACCTGATTCAAATGCATGTTCGTTACCAGGCTTCTACAGTCCTAGATAACGACCCATTTATTTTAATCAGGTGTGTTGGAGCAGGGAAACATCTAAAACATGTAGGACATGGGTTCCCTGAGGACAGGGTTAAGAACCACTGGTCTAATCTATCATGTTTCAGTCCCTTTCACTCTCTATGGAGTATAAGGTCTTAACGGCTGTGTCTAATAGTGCGTGGCACTGTGGTTATTGCCCTGTAGGATGATGTTGTTTTGGAGGTGGAGGATGTGTATTATCTACACCTGGAGCTCCCTGAGGCCGTGCACGAGGACGGTGCCTCCGCCACATTCAACAAGAAGACGAGGACACTGACTCTGAAAGCGACTGTGCTCTGAATACATTACGCCCTCCATATACAAACATTTAATCAGCCACTGTCTGCCCGGCCATCACCCTCCCAGACAGGCCCCACCAGGTGGGGAGCTATCCCCCCGCTGTGACTGGGAAAATAGAATAGTGGAGCTGGCGGTGACGAGTAACACAGTTACTTTAGATCCCTCACAGGAAGTGGACCAAAAGAAATGGAGTCCCTGTTAGGAGTCCTACACGGCTCAAAACACTCTGTCACGCATCCTCCCAAGCTGCGCCTTTGAACTTTGATTGACTCCACATTACCATATCTATGACAGTCAGGTTTTCTCTGTGTTTTGGGACTGTAGTCAGTTTATAGCATGCATGGGGATAAACTGACACAAAGTCGGTAGTCATGCAGTACTTCATGTTTATTAAAACATCAAAATTGTCTCTGAACAACTCCATTTATGTTTGGCAGTCTACAACTTGTGTGTAAAACATTTCATAATCCATAGGAAAGAGCCATTTTGGAAAGTATGGTTGGATTTCAAAACTGTCATGAATAGATTGGTCCCGATGTATGAAGGAAGTGTTTGACACCTTAGACGAGCTGCTGAATACTGAGAGGGTTTCATGGCATTGTGGTCCAGTGGTCATCGTCGAGCTTGTCTCCAGGGGCTCTCTACCGTCTCTCTCCATGGTCCTCCTCCACCCAGGCTACTATCTTCCCCTCCCAGCCAGGCACCACTGCCCCATCCTGGAACACCTGACACACAACCCCCCCCAAGCAAAAGCACCAAACTAGTCAGACAGTCTGAGACTTCAAAGTTAAATTCACCAACACCCTGATAGACACTGAATACCAATGAGCTCTGCAGTGAATCCTGATTCTACCATCCGTGGCTGAAATCATTCAATTACAGACCATTAAACTTTCTAAGAGTTTATTCTCCTTTGGTTATTCAGTCCTTTCCAATTTATAGGGCTCCCTTCACTTCACAAGTCAAGAATGTAATTCGCTGTGCGACATTCAAAGCCTACCTCCTCTTTCACAGTTCCAAACTCTGGGTCAAGGGCTTTGAAGTGGTATCTGAAGCTGCCCTGGCGGTCCACCGCTGCCTTGAAGTCCCTCAATGTCACCTCTCCTAGCCTGTCGGCACCGCACAGTCTTTCAGATGGCGATATCCACACACATGCACATTCTCAACTATATAAATCCGTTCCTTCACTCTAACCTGTGTGGATAGAAAACCAGCCCACTGCCAGGACACAGTTCGCACCCACCGATCAACGCAGGTAATTAACAACATGCGTTTAACCTATCAGTAGACAGCATGCAAAGACACACGTCTAAATGTATATGGATGTACATGTGGATTTAAAAAGGGCATCTGGGGTCCTACCTTTTGGGGATGTTGACCAGGAAAGGTGTGAGGGAACGGTCAGTGAAGTAGAGCACTTTAGTAGACACTGAGGAGTCCAGCCCAGGGCTACTGTGAGAGTGAGCTATTTCTGGACACAGAAAGACAAATCCCAAACAGGCTCCACATCAAAGCCGACCATGCCCCCTCATAAATGTCCATGTTAATGAGATACACTATTAAATGATTCCGCTTAATAAGACAATTAGCTGTAGAGAAAGAATGGCAAAATTAAGATGACTAGCGAGCAGTCTGCTTCTTACTGGAGCTGGGCGGCCAGGAATCTCTGTCTGTGTGGTTGGCCCGCCGTCCTGGGGATTTGAACTTGCCCTGTAGGAGAACAAATACTTAAGACTGAGCAGGCTTGAATGAAAACCAAGTCATTCACAGTAGGCAAAAAACACCACATTTACAAAACCTTATATCACATTTTCATTGTATTATTATCATGTGATGGTTCAGGTGTGTGTGTACGTGTAGGACCTCTCGGTCCTGTCTGCGGTGTGGGTCCAGGGTGTGTAGACGGTCCATGAGACTGGCCACGCCCTGCTCCAGTGTGTCCAGGGTGTGATGCTGAGGGTCATGCCCGGAGAAGCTGTCCCTCAAACTGCGCAGGGCCTCCCTCACTAGCTGCAGCTCATCACCCTGGTAACACACATACACACACGCACAGGACACATACACACAAACACACTGCATGAATAGCTGTTGCTGGCAGTTGTTGATCATATTACGGTCATGGGCTCCATTAAGTCTCCATTAAGTCTAACAAACATGCACAGTATAGCCGTAGCCTGTCCAAACACAATTCACTTCAGCTGACATCTCAAGTTTCCTCTGTAGTTGACATGGAGAACAAGTCTGAATAACCCTTTATTTTAGATTTCACTTAAATTCAACAGGGCGGTGATTACCATAAGTACAGCACTCAATCTTCCTGTTCGTCTCCTGGGCTTACCTCTCCATGCTGAAAGGTTGAGGGAGGGGAAGGTCCAACTGAGTGACTGTATCCATGGTTCTCACTCCTGGAGGACTGCAACACCACAAGAACAAATACCATCTCAGCTTGCATACATACAGTTATTTCCATGCTAAAACAACACCATTAGCATATATGTTGAAATGTAGGTGTATGTATTGTGCCATGGTGGCAGTATCTGCTTCTTACTCTTCTGTGGCTGTTTTCATTCGTGTTGTGCTGAACCTCTTCCTGCTTCTGATGCGGTAGTAATCGCTCCTTCTTCCCAATCTGCTGCTGATTAAATAGACGAATCACGATAAGGACTGTGGTGAAGAACGCTGCATGTATGAATGAGCCTGAACATATGAGCCTGTACATACGGCATGTCTGAATGAGCCTGAACATAACTTCCTGTGGTTTACCTCGTATTCACTGAGTAGCCTGTTTCGATCACTCAGCTTCCGTTTTAACTCTTCCTGCAAATATTAACACATACATGTATTTCTAATGAGAGATGGGAAAGAGCTGCATGTCATCTTTCGGTCGCAAGGCAAACATTTACCTTGTATATAGGAAGTCTAATGTGACAGTCGACATTAACAGTAACAGTCTAACCTTCTATCGAAACCATCTAGTATAGAGTAACAGTCTACAGTAATAATCTCTAGTAACAGTCTACAATAACAGTCTAACAGTCTACTTTAACCGTGTACTATAAACGTCTACAAACAGACAACACCAGTCTGCAGTGAAGGTCTCCTCCAGTCTACAGTACCAGTCCACAGTGACAGCTGTAACTCACGTTCTCTCCCTCCAGTTGTTCTCGGGCCATGCTGCACCTCAGTAGCTCCTGTTTCAGCTGCAGAACAGAGTCCTCCTGCACTGCCATCCGCTGCTGCATAGCATCCTGATGAAGGGGGGGGACATCGAACACACCCAGGCTGAATGGACGCCCAGCACACACCAAGCACCACCGCTGTTGCCTTGCACTCCAGCAGACACATCCTGTCCTGTACTGTACTCCTTCACAGCAGCTAGAAGATTTGAACGCTTCGAAAAGAGCCTGTTCTCTGGGGAGGACTCACTCAAAGAAAGGCCCCCCGATGAAAGCTGGAAGAGCTTGTCCTTTTTGTTCAGAGCTGACTAGAACTCAATAGGTGCTGAAATCCTTAGAAATCACAAAGATAGGAGGCTCGTTTGTCAGGGCTTACTTTAATGGCCTGGAGGTGGCGTGCTTCCTGCTTGTGCCTCAGAAGCTCCCTCTGGAGAGAGACAGACAGACAGACAGACAAAGATGATCCAGTTAGTGTACTCTACAGTAGATTTCCATCAGGCTCATACTATCTGGCAGCTCATCCACATACAGTGCAATTATTGAACATCCTGACTGTACCTTGAGATCAAGGGCCTCCTCCATGCTTTGGTCCAGACGACTGCGTATTAAAACCTTCGACAAGAGGGGATATGAGCAGCATAATGAGAGAAAAGAGAGATGTCAGGGCTTATAAGGAGGCAGTGAGCCAGCACGACAGCAGGCTAAGCAGATAAGATAGATTCATTTATGCTCTTCTGAATGTGTCCCTGGCAGTAATGACAGTGAAAACGTTAAGGCTTGACAAGGTCTGACACCAATGCATCACAGAGAATGGCAAACAAGATGTTTTGCGATGTAGGGTGAATGGAGAGAGGCCGGGTAGGTGTACCAGCTGCTGTTCCGTGTTAGTCCGGCTGTCTCCGAAGCTCACAGAACCGTCCTGGTCTTCCTCAGGGAGAGAGCCATGCAGCAGCAAAGTCTGGAGACAAACAAGCCCACACAGACACACACACACACACACACACACACACACACATAGATCAGACCCCTGATGATAAAGTACATTTCATACCACGCAAAGATGAGAGAGATCCCTGATAAGTGCAACACACTGCCAGCCCTTTAAACATACTCATGGCGACAAACAGAAAGACAGAGTGAATCAATAAGGAAACCCTATTGAAAAGATACAGACACACCCTTACCTAAACCTTCATCAAAGGCTGCAAACATGAAGTGGACATTAGACTCGAAGCTGTTGTGGACCATATGTGTTCATTATCAATTGTTGAAGAGTGGGCATGGACAGGGTGATTAAGTTAATCACTTCCTGGAACTAACTCCTGTACAGAATCCCTTCATTACCCTGGAATCCCTACCACATAATCTCTGAGCCATATGTACAAAATAGTATGGATACCAAATGGTCACAATAAACACCATCCAATGTAGTGGATCAAAAAACCTGATCATTTAAAACGACACATCAAAAATAGTCTCATAATTCTATAGCTGTCTTGCAAATCTGGCTTTGCCTGTAATAGATTTTAAAAGTCCTTGATACTAGTAGGCTATTAGCTCCTTAATACCAAGATTAATCACAATCTCATTGTATTCTTGGTTTAGCTTAATCTGCCAACAACCAACTCTACCACTGACTGTTACATTGAATGTAGTTGCTCACGAGTTTGTGCATTCTTGTTCTCTGTATATTATACCACATACAGTATAAATCCTAAATATCCATATTGGTGTGTTTGTGTAGCAGTACCTGCAGGCGGAACACCATCCTCCTGGCTTCCTGCATCTCCTTCTCCAACTGTTCCTGGTGGGCATATAGCTGCTCCTCCCAGGATCTCTCTTCTTCGCTCCCATCATGCCCTGGGGCTGGGCACAGGCCACAGAGTGACACCTCCCCTGGAGAGACACAACACACAGACACCGGGCACAATGGCAGATGGCAGAGATGCAGTACATGAAAATGGGGGAAAAAAACTCTATCTACAACAGAATACATGTGCCGCCAACCAACCGGTATCAGCTTTCCTCTCTGTCAACTCTGATTTGTCGTCTCCAGGCTCCTTGTGGTCTTCAGGCTGAGTGTTGATAAATGCTTCTTTAGGGGTGTCTGAGGAATGAGCGATGATATACTCTTCCTTAGGGGAGTGTGCAGGGCTGGCAGAGCTGAGGCTGGAACAGAAGGTGGGTAATCACAGACACAACTAAATCTGCTGCTCTGGTAACAGATGAATGGACAAAGTCAAATGTACATGAATGGTTCTTCTGTAAAAATTCTTCATCTGTTCTGTATGCAGTGTAAGACACACCGACCCCATCTGGACTAAATAATATTTGGATTTTAAGGCCAATGGCAACGGCAATATCATTCATTTGGATTGACAACATAAGCAAAACATATTCTGGAAAATACTCAGAGATCTAGTAACAAGTAAGATACACTATGAAGAAAGAGGCAGGAAATTATCCAACATTCTATTCGATTTTTCTATCAAGACATTCTCAAGATATTTTGGCTCTCTTGAGATGTATTATTTAAGAACAGACTGTTTTCATAGTCTGTGAATGGTCTTTTCTCCTGCAGATTCAGCTGAGTCTGTGTATTCCGATATTTGTGTGTGTGGAGTTCCTTCCCAGCACTTGCATGTGTCTGTGGAAATCAGAGCCAGACATATGTGACCTGTGACCTACAGCGTTAGACATGGTTCTCTAAGGGGGAATTCCTCCCTCTCCTTTGTATCGTTGTGAAAACAGCCATGCTTCTGTGTTGTTAAATAATATGCCAGAACAAAGCCATACAACCCTGCACTAGTCTAACTCAGTCCCTAAGGCGTCCAAAATGAATGGTAGGAGTCTTCTGTGCTGAAGAACGTCTCATGAAGAAAAGCAAAGCAGATGGCTAGTTGGCTGTATTTGTTTTGATAAATAATGTTGACTTAAGTAAAGAGATTGACGTTTTAGCCTAGATTAATGACTGATTTACTGTTGGGGACACATCTTCATAGCATTACATAACCGAATACAAGACGGGAGGCAACTCAATACCTGTCCTGGCATAGTTTGTTCTTTTGTGTCAGTAATACCTTACTGGTTGGTTGTTATAGAAGAGAAGCCCTGGGTGCTGTCTTAACTTGATCCCTTCATTACAATTACTGTGAACCACAGAGATGGGATACCACTGTCTTGTCTTTCTTTGTCTCGACAGGAAAATATCAACCAACTGGAAAAACTGTGTTTTTAGACATGCTTCAGTGGATAATGTTCTGGTATGATAATGGGTGAGGTAAAAGATAGTTGTATAACCTGTCTATTGTAGTACTGTAGTAGTTAATTTTGTTTTATAGGAACAGAGACAGAGTAAATGATATTATGAACAGAGCATTCTGTTACTATCTCATCTACTGTGATTATAAAACAAACACTGATTTAATGTAATTTAGTCATCACAACTTCAGGCAGTCACAGTATGTCATAAGAACGCCCTTCTGCTAACTTATTCCCAGGGTGTCCTTATTTAAACAGTTCTGAAATTTAAATTGTTTTTGCTTTTTGCAGCATGCTGGCATGTTTTGGTCACAAACAACATATGAGAGTAGGGGGATAAACCACAGTGGAGATGGGCACAAGATTACTAGATTAGCAGGAGATAAACTTAATTCCAACACATTTCATCTGCAATTTGCATGTTTCATGCAGTAAAATAATGACTTGTATGTACACCGGAACTGAATATGGATCGTTGGATTTATAATATCATGGTTTTGAATCGTTTTGAATAAAGTGCACTCAGTTTTGGCAGAATGGGGACATTATTCAGAACCATAACACTATACGTAGCCTATGCATGTTGACACTAAAATGGCACGTGATTATACAATTGCATGTTTATCACGGTGATCCATGTCAATCTGCAGCCTATCTGATCTGCAAATTATCACGACATCGCTAAATACCGTAGTTCATCGTTGCTAGGCGATTGCAAGCATCCTCACGTAGATAGCCACAGAGATGCTAGGATGCCCCTCTATCTAAATGGCAGGGACACACCCACACCTACAGAGATATTCACAGACAAAATACATTGCTCTGATGACTATCAACCACTCTCACATTAAGCTACTGCCATTTGTAGCTGTAAGCATTGGTAAAAATCCAGACAAAGTCAACTGGGCTAATTCATAGAACACAAGCTTTGTCTAATAATATAGTATCTACTGTAACGGCTTGTCTGAGTAGCCTATTGGAGGCTATTGCAGATATCACATAACTGGCATCATACATGCTCTGGGATACATTATTGACCACCACATTTCTAAGACAGATGGACACAGCAGTGTTTACAAAATGATTGAGTGTGTGTTGTAAATCCATGTCTTACCATTTCATCTGTTTGGCTCCCATGCTGTTGGCTGCACTTTTAACCTCCCACACAGCCGGTGCCCTGCATCTGGGTGATGCCCTGACTCTCTGTCAGAAACATATCACCAAGCAGCCCTAGCAACACAGGGTGCAGCAGCACTGCCAACACTCCCCAGCACAGTCTCCACGTTGCACAATGTGTTCAATCAGAGGCAGCGTGTTCAAATCCTCTCAACCAACATTTCCCTACAGAAAATTGCTCAAATCCTCATCCATAGACCTGGACTCCTCTTCCTAAATCACTCCATGGAGCAGCCCAATGGAAATCCACAATCAATCCCAGTCGATGGCAGGAGACAGAGGATTGGTGTTCAGTCTCTGACCAGCGGCTGAATACTGCCTGGTTTTTCACAGCACACTCCCCCTGTGGCTGAGCTCACCAGCTCCCATTCACGAACACAATGTTTTTGTTCCTTCTGGAGGAGAACTGATGCAGATACCACGCATATCTTTTCTCTCCCTCCCAGTCTTGTGTTCTCTGTTTCTCCCCCTCCTTCCCCCCCCTCTCTCTTTCTCCTGCTCAGCCAAATAGGATTTTTACTTGATTGTTCCTTCAGTGAGTGAAGATATTAGACTCTGTCTGAGTGTGTGTGTGTGTGTGCCTACCCTCCCCCTCCCACGATCTTCTTTCTACCTCCCCCTTCTTTAGTCTCCCCTCTCACCAGACCGAGGAGGGGGTCTGTGTACTGTAGCTGCAACAATGCATATCTCCTATACTGGGCTGTATTATTGGGATAAGAAGCTGGATTGAGGTATTCTATTTATTCAGTATTTAGTTTCCCACAGACTGACATAGCTATTTTAGTTTGACACAAAATTACAGGTTTGCATGGTGCCACAGAAGAAGTGGAAGCATGTGAGAGTGGGTAATGATATACATTTACAAAATCTATGGAAAACTACCAGAGGATGTATTGATAGCTTTATAAAGCTTTTCTGGTAGAACATTTGTATATAATTTTTGTGTCACAATATTTTATGATACAGTGTGTTTATGTTATATGTTTATATAAAAGTTTCAGTTGTTGGGATTTTATGTATACATTTACCACACAACACAACAGCTTGGACAAAGTTATGTGGAACTATGAGTTCTCTTGGATTGCATGACAAGCACTTTAAACAAAAGACTCACTGTGACAAGGAATTCTAATGATACGTGTTTACTCTTTTGTACAAGAGAAGAGGAGTTAAAAATGCAGTATCATATATCTATAAGGCAGCTTTTCAGGAAATAAACATAATCGGTTTCTCAACAGTTTACATCTTCCCATTTTTGTCCCCTTTCTTTCATTCTTGTAGCTGAAAGATTTTTTTGTATGGGGTTCAAGGCTGCCTTTAGCTTACTAAAAACCAAAAAAGAATCATAAATGTTTTGACATTTTCTTTAAGATATTTTCTAGGACACTTCGCCATATGCCTCAGTCAATCTTTGTTATTGCCATTAAAGCACTTTACCCATATCCATTATAAATTCCATCAATCCGTCATACATATGCCGGTGTAAGAAACACCATTTGTTAGTGATGAAAAATACGTGATATAATTTCTGTATGTTAGCCTTTATGTTCTTCAAAATTGTGTAATGCAGAGCCATGAAAAGGCACTGGTTTAATGTCTTGTTGATACTCAGTATGACTGACAGATTTATTGACCAAGCAAATGTCTCTTACGTCATTAATCATAGGCGGGATATCCTCTTCCGCACATCGTTCCAGAACGGAAGTCGACTGTGTTCTAGCAGTTAGCCAGTTGCTAGCTAATTTCAAATTTGCTGTTACAGTTTTTTGGTCGCCAATACCACCCACCTAATTAAAGGTAAGGTTATTTTAACCATTAGACACACTCTAATATCATTTGTATAAAACAAGCGACTTTTATACAGAGCTTCTTATTTTCCATACACTATGGTTGACAAACACATTGGCTTACTTAGCTTCGCATTCTTTCCATTGCTCCCTTGGCTTAAGCTTAACCTTAACGAAGCTAGATACTTTGTAGCTAACTAACTAAATGTTAGAGTACTGCTGCACGCATTAGGACACTTAATGTTCTCTCTGAAGGTGTCATCATGGCCCGAGAACCGATGGGGAAGGTTCTACTCCGTAATGTAATCCGTCATACCGATGCCCACAATAAGGTATGTTTTATATTTCCCACAGCCACATGAGTCGGTGTTGCAAGCGCCGTTGTGTCAGTTATTGTTGTTTTTCAGATCCAGGAGGAGTCAGAGATGTGGAAGATGAGGGACATGGAGAAGACATCATGCCACAAACAGATGCCAGTCATGGATGGAAACAGGTTTGTCACTGATTTTTCCCTAGGATGTTCGGATCATCTTCATTCTGCTCCCCTACCAGACCCTCCCCTACCAAAATCCCACCACCCCTCACCCCTGTCA
Organism: Osmerus eperlanus; assembly: GCF_963692335.1. NCBI lineage: Eukaryota > Metazoa > Chordata > Actinopteri > Osmeriformes > Osmeridae > Osmerus > Osmerus eperlanus. The sequence continues at coordinate 14,110,690 of NC_085028.1, forward strand.
CGCTCCCCTTGAATTATTTTCCCCCATTCTATTTATCATGGGTTGATGGGTCGCTTGGATTGTCAAGAGGAGCAGGACAAAATAATTCCAATGGACTGTTACCTGTTACAAATTGCAAATAAACTTAACTTGAAAACGTGTTCATCTATCTATACTGATGAGCAACAACCCTACTGATGAACAACCCTAACCCATATTTCATAACTTTATTTCAAGTACTTCCGAATAAGTTTTGTTTGAAAGTTGTCTTGTATTTCAGGGGCCACATGCATTGTGATCGTATTGGGAGTGAATCCAGAGCTCGTTCTGGGAGCCAGGAACGTAGCTCAGGCCAAAACGAGCGCGAGGCTCGCTACTGGACGCGCAAACTCTACGAGTTTGAAGCCAAGGATCCTGACAGGTAGGTCTAGTCTAGTCCCTAGAGCTCGATTTAAAGGAGAAGCAGTGGGTGGAGAGTGATGCTCATCAAAGTAGGTGTGCAGGTGCTGACGGAGAATATCATTGGTCCAGGGACAGCAGATTAAAATTAGCCTCTCTGGCTAACTCTGGCTCACTTACAGTTTTGCTGTTGATTGGTGTGCATTGTCCCTGAAATTAATGAGAATATTAATAATGAATGTGGTGTTCTCATCCTAGATGGGGACACAGTGGTTTCAAGGAGTTGTACCCAGAGGAGTTCCGGATAGAAGGGTAATCCACAGGACCAAGCCTGTTATTGAAGACGTTTCACAGACAACATGATAACACTATGGGGGGGGGTGTTTTTAAATCCACTATCGGAATTCACACAGGCTGTAACCCTAGAACCTAGTCCGTCCTCACAAAAAACACACCACACACACACCCCAGGAATTAATATTTTCGTTTTGAATCACATTGTATCACTAGTTACCATGCAGAGGAGCTATTAAGATGCTGTTTGATCAGTTCAAACTTTACTCTGTTATGTGCTTTGTCCGTATCGTTCCTTTAATACGTCACTGGGAACATTTTCATTATCATGACAGGTTGAATGCCGTCATAAGACAGTCATGTGTTTTTGATGCGTACACGTCTGGTTGTTCACTTTCTGACGCTTTGCTTCGTCTTCTCAGAGAAGGTGGTGCAGGTGACAAGAATAATAAGCATCGGAAAAAGAAAAAGTCCAAGTTCACCTCGGAGACAGACAGGTCGAAAAGCTCCAAGAAATCCTCGAAGAAAAAGAAGAAGAAGAAGAAGAGGAGAGATGGGAAGCGGAAGAGTGCGGACGCGTCGGGGAACGAGTCCAGGGACGAGGGAAGCGCCGACGAGACAAAAAAGCAGAAGAGGAAAAGTAGTAAGAGCAAACCCAGGAGGGAGAGGAGCAGAGGGAGAGAGGAGGAGAGCAGCTCAGAGGACAGTGATGGAGAGGGAGAGGGAAGGGGGAGGACTCAGATCCATGGCAAACGTCAGAGGAACTCTGACAGGGGCCCTCAACCAGGACTGGAGACGCACAAGAAGAGAAGAAAAAACTGGAAAGCTCCAAACGAGGAGAGATCAGAGGGGAGTTCTGATGAATGATCTGGTTTTCTGGCACCTGCCTGCTCTGAGAAGCGCCCTCGTCCGGCTCCTCTCATCTCCCTCTGTTTCTGGGTGAATCAGCTGTGGCACAGCATCGGTAAAAGAAGACTACATCAGAGTCCAGATTACCCTTATGATAATGCCCGGTTCCTGTTTTCTATCCTTCCCAAGGTTACACCTGGTCCCAAATACCCCCTTCTGTTGAACATGCTCTCCCTCATGTTCTGTAGCTGAGCTTTCAACCAGTCCAGGCTCTGACTGGAGAAAACTATGGAGTGTCATTATCCCTTTCAGAGCATTGTTCTGTCTTGTACTTTTTTCAGCTTTGTCCAGTCCTGTGTTGGCCATCCCATGGGCGCTTTGTTTACAGCAATACCTCACAGAGGCCTGAAACACAGCGGGCCCATAGGGATCTACCGGGACTCACGTCTGCACAAAGATGGATGCATGCCACGTCATCAACCTCTTCTGCTCGAGAGAGTTCTATTGATTATGGATTCTGGATTATGCTTTCACACGGAGCTGTTGAATTTTACCATCATATCACAAACATGTAAATATGGGGACATTCTATACAGACTTTTCTGTACCAATAAGGGCAGGTTTTATAAATGTATTATTTTTCGTATTTATATTTTTAATGTATTTTATAACAATCAGTGTATGTCAGTTTAGAACTGCACATCTGGTAAATAAAATGTATTTTTTAACTGCTTCATTTTTATTGTCTTTCGCCTCAATCAATTATAAAGACAAAGGTACCTCATTCATCTTTTTGTCTGGTTGTAAAATTTGCTAGGTGATTGTAATCTAGGTGAAATATGGGGCTGGTAGCCAGATCCAAACAATATAGTCTTGTGGTGATGAACAGCCATGTCACAATCCTTATGTCTTGGAGAAGTCAGACTTGAGGCCATGAAATTGTCAGCCCTGATATATCATGGCCCTCCAGCGTTTGTAGCTGTGGTGCTTACCGTAGATTTGATATGGGGAATGTTGAGCGAAGTGCCTGAGCATCCAAAATCGGGCGTGCATGTATTGGCGTACAGAATGTGACATCGCTTTGTAAGACAGAAACTGGATTACATTTTCTACCCTTAAACCTGAGGCTTCGTGGTCTTATTCGTAGTCATTATGCGTGGTTTGCTTTCCTCAGTACATGATGTCTCGTTGGGGTCGTTTATTTCTGAAAATCTAACATCTACCTTTGGATAATCTTTAATTTTAGTAAGCCTGCCATTCCAAATGCTTAGCCTGACTGTGGCGTTAAAGCTCACTGTCTCCACCTAGTGGATGTCACCTTGCAGTACGAAGAGCAGGCTTCTAAATTCGACACGCTCAGCCGTGCCGGTTGCTCAACAAGAGTGGTATATTTCACAAGGGTGATTCACAGCATCCTTGTTTACCAAATGTCAGAAAGACTTAATGTCAAATAGTAAGTATGAACCAATCGTGGCATTAATGGGATCGTAATAAAAGGACACTAGACACGCAGTACAGTTAACCCACACAAAAAATTTAATACCCTCTGGTGAAGGCTAAGTGGTCCAAACCCCGACATACTAAGTAGGGAGAAGTTCAATGACACAAGTTTTTAATGTAAAAACCCGTGGCCAACAAGCCAATGCTTTGTAAAAAGTCATGTCATGACATATGACTTACTTACTTACATAGTTAGTACACATACACCAATGTTTTAATATACTTATATATGTATTTTTTGTTGTCTTTTTATCTAGACCAGCCAGATACAATACCGATTAATATCATACACTCACATCAGGAACAATACCTAGTAATATCATACAGTCCAACCAGCAAGGAGGATTCCATAGATCTAGCAGGTCCATCCTCTCTATGCTAACATTTGAAATCGGCATGTGTATAGCTAGTATCTTTTTATTTATTGTATAGACTGGTGTGATACTTGTCCTTGTATCTCGTGTCTTCTGTGCAAATGTCTTTGAAATAACCAAAAGGATGATCAACATACAGGATACCTGGCTGTTCACTTTACAGTGTGTTGTTTTTGAACAATAAAAGGTAAACAGTCACATCCTTTAGCCACGCCCCTTGGCATGTCATAAAAAAGGGACAGAAGGCCCCTGCCTAATAGCAGAGACCAAAGACAGAAAAGAAGGTTTATGACTGAAGTGAGCAGCATCCTCCATTCGTACATATTTTAGAATAAGGCACTGCTGCATAAACAAATGACATGACCGACAGCCCGCTCTGGGGGCATGTGGAGGGGAGGCAGGAGGAAAGGAGATTGTTGTTCTCCTTCAACTCACCAACAGTCAGTGTGCGGTAGTGTGTAGTGTGTACGTAGAAATGTCTGAGGTGTCAATATGTGTTTACGTGTCTGTGTCTGTGTGTGTGTGTGTGTGTGTCTGTGTGTGTGTGTGTGTGTGTGTGTGTGTCTGTGTGTGTGTCTGTGTGTGTGTGTGTCTGTGTGTGTGTGTGTCTGTGTGTGTGTGTGTGTGTGTGTGTGTGTAACTGCCAGATTGGCCAGACTGTTTCCCTCAGACCGTGCTCTCAAGCATCCACTCTGTGCTGCTGAAAGTGACTCTGCGGTTGGCGAGTGGCGAGGATTCCATGTTGAGCTGGTTGGTTGACTTGTGCCTCCTCGTCCTTGCTCTGCGGGGGTAGCTGTGGCTCTGAAATATGGAATAATCCCCCCCGTCGAAGGAGAACCTGTGCCTAGTTCGTGCAAGCTCGTTAGGGAGAAGCCCCATGTTGGCGAGGGCACCCTTCTTGTCCTTGAGCCGGGGGGCTTCCTTGGTGCCGGCGTTGGGGCCGATCAGACACAGGGACATGGTGGAGCCCGTCAGGCTGCTGTCCGTCTGCGTGTCCTCAGAGGGGGGGCCGGAGCGCTGCTGAGCGTCCAGGCTGGTCCTCCTCTTCATCCTCTCCTTGGTCAGCGGAGGCAGCTCCACCTCCAGGATGGCTGTGGTAGCCCCAGGGTCCTCCCTCTTCTCGCTGTCCACCCGGAGCACCAGGGCCATGCACTCCTTGGCATCGCGGTGATCCTCCTCAGAAGGCTGTTTCGAGGTGGAGTGTTGGAGTCTGTGCTGGCTGCCGTTGGTCTGGGAGTGCATGCTGAGGCTGACCTTGGTCTTGCCGTCCTCGGGACCGCTGTAGGCCTTGTAGCGAATCATAAGGATGATGATGAACACCAGCACCGAAGCCACGATGATCCCACCGATGATAATGATCATGGTGCCTCCCAGGAACTGGCTGTGGATGAAACGGCACTGGCTGACCTCACTGGCGGTGTGAAACTGGACGCAGCCCACCACACGAGTGGCCGTTAATGAGGTGATGCCGTCATCGTACACCGCCAGTACACACAGGTCGTATTCCCGCCCCGCGGCCAAGTCGTTAATCAGGAAGGTCTTGCTGGTGGACGGGATCATCCTGCAGAGAGCGAGAGACAGAGAGAAAGCAGAGAGAAAATAAGATCTAATACTGTCACAGTTATAATAAACTGTAGCGACGCCTGAAATATCACGTATATTTGTGAAGCAAGTAAAGGAGACAAGCCTGCTGACAGATGACTTACAGTAGACAATGTTAAAAGGTGAATGTGAGAAATTACCCCTGCAGCTTGTTTGTATGCTATGATGGCAAATGTTAACCCTTGTGTTATCTTCGGGTCATTCTGACCCATCAGTCATTGTGACCCACTGTCGTATTGCGACAAATTTACCTCATACAAAAACAAAGTGAAGAATTTTCTTTTAACTGTCGGGCTGTCTCAGACCCCCCACATTGCAATGGTTAAAAGAAAATTATTTTTATTTGTTTTTGTATTGGGTGAAATTGGGTAAACACAACGATGGTTCGTTGTGAACCTTTGGGTCATGTGACCCGAAGGCAGCACGAGGGTTAAATAACAAGGTGACAAATAAGGTAGTAGGGTCATCATCTGCAGGGAAGGACAAGGCAGGCCTTTGGCGAAATGCCCATATGCCACATGGTGCGAAAGCAAGCTTGATGTTGTGTGAATATTCTAAGGTCAAAACAACATTGGCATTTGCAAGATTACAAGGCAAGCACTCGTCTTTGAACATGAAGGATAAAGCCATTGTCTTTGGGGCTGGCATCTGTGTTACAGTAATATAATTAGAAGTGTGATAACCCTGAAGGAAGGCTTTGATGCTCCTCACTTGTAGGTAATAATCTATTACCTAAAGTCCAAACCACACTTTTAGGTTAAGACTTAAACAAGATGTGTGAAGCATACAGAGGAGAAACTCATTGAATCTGATAAGAATAGCAAAGTCATGAAATCTGATAAGAATAGCAAAGTCAATTAGTTAATACAAGACTTGACCAATGATGCCCCAGAAAACTTAACAAGACACTTGTTCAATGTCATAGCAGTGCACTTTGAATCACATTGAATGTTTTTTTGGTTTGTGTTATTTTTATTTATTTTTTCACTGAAGGTGAGTATTGGCATCAGCTCATTTGCATAAAGGAACCTAGGTTTTTCTTCATCTATGCAGCCCAACCTGTCATTGGATTATTCTGTGGTTAACAACTTAATTAGCGCTCAAGCAAATCTCATCACCTTTTAGTGTGTTATGGCTAACTAGGGTTGACACTCAATAATTGCACAGACATGCATCACAAGTCACAATGCATAATTAATTACATGTTATGAAACAGCATGTGTCAGAGAAGGATTAATCCCTGTTTATGTACTGATAATGATAGATGTGGGTGAGTCTGCCTGAATGTGTGAGGGAAGTTCACACAATCCTCTAACGGATGAACATGTATCTTTAGCAGAGCTCAATATCAAGCCTCAGTGTCTACCAGAAGACCAACATTAGATCCTTGTGGTCTAAGGGGCTAACAACTCTCAGACAAGACTGCCACCTGACAAAATAATAGTTGTTAAATACCCCCACAACATATGCTGATTCTACAAACAATCAAATCTCCTGGTTTTATATGTGGATCCTTCATGTCTGTCCTTCATTAAGCAGTGATATAAAATGACGGCAACATTCATTTAGTTTTATAGTCAACTCTTACTCTATCTTCTTACATTTTGTGGCCTACTTAATCATACAGCACCTATGTAGCGGTGGGAGCCATGGATCCATTGTAATGGACTGTCACTTCACATAGCAGATGGGCCTACCAGATGGCTCCCCTCTCCTCCGACCCCCCCTCATCCACCTCTCTACCTCCTCCTCTCCACCGCCATCATCCCAGCACCTCCATCTCTCCACTACCTCCTCCTCTCCACCGCCATCATCCCAGCACCTCCATCTCTCCACTACCTCCTCCTCTCCACCGCCATCATCCCAGCACCTCCATCTCTCCACTACCTCCTCCTCTCCACCGCCATCATCCCAGCACCTCCATCGCTCCTCTTCCTCCCCCTCTCCTCCGACCTTCCTCCTCCATAACCCCCCTCCCTCCCCTTTTGCCCCCCTTTCACCGACTCTCACCTGTACACCAGGGTGTCGTCTGCAGTGCTGTTATACTGGATCTGGTACATCCTTATGCCGGGGATGTGGCGCTCCGACGGCCACCGGATCACAGCCGTGGATGAAGTAAGATCAGCCACCACCACCCTCTTGTCCTGGTGCTTGTTGTGACCCTTGGTGTCGTTGCCAGACTTGGAGGAAGTGGTGATGTCGGAGAGGCCTGGATCGGCCTCGCGCATGTGGCCTGTGTTGTTGACAAACAGAGGCAGCGGTATCATGTTGATCTCCACGGCGGCCGTGGCGATGCCGGCGGCGTTGGAGGCCACGCAGTTGAAAGCGCCACTGTCTTTCAGGGTGGTGATCAGGATCTCCAGGGTGCCGTTGTCATACAGGATGGTACGCGAGTTGTTGTGGACCAGCTTGCCGTCGGGGGAGCGCCAGTGAATGGCAGGGTCGGGGTCTCCCATAGCTTTACACTTGAGGGTGACACCTTGACCCTCCATGACGTAGGGTTTGGAAGCCAGGTGCTTGGTAATCAGAGGGGGCTCGCACATGAACTCCTCCTCCTGTATGGACCAGAAGTACTTGTCCATGAGGTTGTCTGGTGAGGCGCAAGTCTCCAGGTCGTCCTCCCGGGTCAGTCTCCGCAGCCACAGCAGCTCACAGTTGCAGTGGAGAGGGTTCCCTCCAAAGCTTACGGCCAGGGAGGATGGGTTGGAGCCCTGGGTGTCGGACAGCACCTGGGCGTGCTGGAACAGACTGTCCGGAGGCAGCTTCTGCAGCCGGTTGGAGGTCATGTCCAGCCGCACCAGCTTGGTGAGGAGGGTAAAGGTCCCTGCTCCAATGTGGTCTATCAGGTTGTGGTCCAGCGTGAGGGTGTTGATGTTGGTCATCCGGGCGATTGCCTCCCAGGGCAGAGATCTCAGGTTGTTGTTGGACAGATCCAGATCCTCGATGGTGGACACAAATTCGTCGAAAGAGGTGGGGGCCACATGGTGGATCTGGTTGTTTCCCAGTATGAGGTGGCGCAGGTTGACCAGGCCTTTGAAGTGGTCGCTCCTTATGACACTGAGGCGGTTACCATCCATGTGAAGAGCTCTCAGGGCCCGGAGGCCCCCGAAGGCATGGGGGGTGATCTGGCTGATGGTGTTCCTGGACAGGGTGAGGTGGACCAGGCTGGTCATGTTCAAAAAGTCTTTATTGCGGATGATGGTGATGAAGTTGTCTGTGAGACGCAGCTCCACCGTCTTGCGGTCGATGGCGGGGGGCACGAAGAGCAAGCCTGTCTTGGCACAGAGCAAGGTCAGGGTGGGAGAGAGGTGCTGGCAGATACAGCGGCCTGGGCAGCTATAGCCCTCCACCAAGGCTGCTCCAAGTAGCACGCACAGAAGCAACCGCTCCATGGTCTATCAGCTTCCAAATCCTGAACACAGAGACGGGAGAGAAACAGAGACAGACATGTCAAAAATAGACCCCTTTCAAGAAAAAAAAAGAAAAAGAATGTGTGCATATGAACTATGATACAAAAATGGATGTACCCACCAGGATTATTGAAAATATCAGCAGGGGCATCAATCACAGTAAGACACAGAGGTTTTTCAAATAATGGTGTGGGATGATGAAAGGCAGTGTTGCAATGGACCCCCAGTCTCTTTATCATTTCTAGTGACTAAAACCACCCCCGAATGGGTTTCCACCAGGGTAATGTACCACTACGCTATATCAGTACTGAACCCTGTAATGTGCCGAATGATCACCGTGTAGTTTCCTGCATTAAGCTAATATGTCATGCGCATTTCCATCATACGCTGTGGGTTTTGTATTTTTCCGGTTCTGAGAATTCACATCAGCACAGAGAATTAGAGGGGGAAAGGGCACTTGTCAGCTGTGCTTGAGGATCTGTATGACCTTTTCATGCTCCATGCTCTCCTTATGCTTCCGAAATGTACGGCAAAATTAGACATGAGTCTGTCAAGTAAATCACAGCAACAAAAAGTGAAGGTGAAAAACATAAGGGATATAGCAACCTGGTCCTGAACCCCTCAGATGGAGGTATGTATTATAGCGCGAAAAGTGTTGAGGGAACGCTACGATTCCGTGATACCCATTTAGCGGTATTGATTTCAGTTCTCCTAGAGCATAAGTCTGCACTGACAGGTGTGGAAAGACATCCTTGGGTGTAATAACTAAATCCCGATGGAAAACATTCGTTGATGTCTGCCATATTGCCAGTAGATCCAGGTTTCCTTGGCATCCATCTTTCGTGACTGACGCATTAACTCTTGATGTTTATCAGAACGTCCATTAAGGTGATAAAATGAGGACATATGATGACAACTGACTTTATCTGAGAGAAACACATCCTTTCAACAGTATGTCCAGACGAATGATGGAAATACCAACTTTCCAGATGTTCATTCCTAACAATCGTTATCAGGATTAAATCCCACGTTTCTTCCTTTCGATAGCAATATAAGTCTGTAGATTTGTTTTTTTGATTTGGACTCAGTACACACACGTTTGATTTGAAAGAAGAGACTTCAGCTTAAACGTGTAAAATATTAGTGTATGTCTCAGGCTTGTTTCAGGCTATGCCATTTTCAATGTTCTGTCATACTTGCACAAGGTTAGAAATTCTTTACACATTCAGAAATGTCACACCAGGGGGTGATTCTGTGAGAGAACATTTCAAAACATCACAAAATAGTTTTTGTTATTATAATGTTATTTAGAAAAGCCCCTTTATTGTTGGCAGATCAGTGTGGCTGCCTTGAGTAAATTAATTCTCACAATGTGACCCTTTAAGACGCTGGGGACATTACATTTATAAAGTAGAATATGAAAGCTAATCTTATTCTAACTCATGCCACAGATCTTACATAATGGGTTCACAGCCTTAACAAACCGCTTTTTTAAACCAATAAATACCAGAATATTTTGTGCAATGTGCCCGCAGTTTTTATCACCCAGTAGGCCTACTGTTTAATTTTCATTCAATATTATCTTCCAGTTATTGTGTTAGCATTCAAATGGTAACTAGGCCACGAAACTCATAGAATCTCTGAGGGCCATCTGTGCTAGAGCATTTCCTGCCATCACCGTTGAGGATACCCTATTGATCTCTCTGCATCTCCGGTGAGGAAGGAAAAAATAGTTTGTTGCCAGGCAACTCTGGTGTAGAATGTAGGTCTTTGAATTGCATTAAGATGTTAAGCTTTCTGAAAAACGAAGTTTCAATCCTAATTGAGATAAAGATAAAGAACATTTACACGGCTTTATAACAGCCACCCACTTAAAACCACAGTGTGGCCATGGGTAAAGACTTGTAGAGAATAAACAATGTATCTGCATTCAGAAACTAATTTTAGGAATAACACTTAAGGTTATCCTGTCTGTGTTTAAATGTCTTGCTGGGTATTTTTGTTCTTTGTACTGCATAAAAATTTTCCATTATTCTATTATTGTTAAATTTGACTTTGACCTCCATTATTCAGTTAAGAGCCTCTTGTTAAATGAGTGATTGCTGGCTTATGAATCGGTTTGGGATACATGTTCATTCCTGTGGAGACAAGATAAGGGCTGGAGTTTAAGCCTACTATCTTTGGCCAATTTACAGCAGTATTATAGCCTAAAACAAATCAGCACAACCTTGAGAGCATCAGTCAGAAAGACCACTATTAGATAAAGGGTAAGTTTGCCTAGTAATCCTTTTAATTATGTCCACATATTAACTATTAATTATAGGCTCAGCTAATTAATTATTATTAATTAATCGTTGTTGTTTTTCCTAACATAATTTAACATACACAATCCACGTGTTGATATCTTGGAGAGCAAATGTTCATATTTAAACAATTACCGACAGAGAAATCGGCAAACGAAATTACAATTTCATTTTAGGACACACAATTCCAAGGTCCTTTTAGTAGTCCATGAAATTCATGTACTTCCTTAGGTAAACTTGAGTTCTGCAAGTACTGAGTGCTGCAATTCACAAGCTTTTCACCAATAAGTAGTTGCCCTGCCCTTCTGGTCAGAACAGCCTGACCTACTGCACTACTGGGAGTACACAGGATACAGACTATTTTATAACACTATCCATCAGTGACACCGAATTAGATACCATGTCAATGACAGTACGATCTCACAGTGTGATACAATACAAAATATATAAATTATTACAAGACCTGTGAATAAATGAGAAATTGTTGTTAACCAGCTTAGATATTTCGTTGGTGGTGTTAAAACTAAGAATAATAGTGAGAATACTCTTCTAAGTGAGCAATGTCCACTTGCAAGAAAGAAAGTCATTGCTTCTATTTCAAACAAGCTTGCACATTAAAAACATTCTCTGCTGACAACATATTTTTACAATTTATATAAATCATTGGTCCTTCGGCCAGAATTTGAATATAACATTGTAAATGGTCAATTATATCTGTCTTTCTGGAATGCAATGTCATATCCATAGTTTAGCAAATGCCATCTTGACGTGCACGCAATGCTCTTTTTCTTTTCTCGGTGCGACTGTCAAGCAAGAGTAAATTCCAATTAGACAGTGCCGGCAGTGAACTGTTGGCTGCTCCACTGTGACTCTCGTCAAGAAGCCGGCATAATTATTGACAGGCTGAGTTCATCGGAGTCAGCTCCATCTCAGCCACACGGCGCCATCTCAGCCAAACTGTGTGGAGCTCCACTGCCCTGGGGACTTCTGGTCCCATCTTGTCAAAGCAAAATACCTTGGTAAACAGAGGACATTTGCATTTTATAATTATGTCCGCATGCAAATATTGGGATGCAGAATGATGTGTCTTATCTTTTCAATTACGACCCCTCAACAACTTTGTAAGGAGAAATTGAAAACTACTAACTAGGTCCAAAGATTTTAGTGCCACAACATTTAAACAACATGCTAGTCCTGAAAATGGCAGAGAAGATTCAGAGATCATTGCTAGGGGTAAGTCATTTTTAGAGGAATGTCTATTTGATCAAAGTTTCACTGGGTGATTCACACATACACTCGCCGGCCACTTTACTAGGTACACTTCTTCAACTTCTTGTTAACGCAAACATCTATTGAGCCAATCACGTGGCAGCAGCTCAATGCATCTAGGCAGTAGGCATGGACAAGACGATCTTCAAACCAAGCATCAGAATGGGAAGACATTTGATTTAATTTACTTTGAATGTGGCATTATTGTTTGTGCCGGACGAGCATGTTTGAATGTTTCAGAAACTGCTGATCCCCCGGAATTTTCACGCACTATCGTCTCTATGGGTTACAGAGAATGGTTGGAAAAAGAGAAAATCAACAGTGAGTGGTTCTCTGGATGAAAATGACTGGCAGAGGTCAGAGAACAATGGCCAAACTGGTTTGAGCTGATAGAAACAGTAACTCAAATAATCACTTGTCACAACCGAGGTATGCAAAAGGGCATCTCTGAATGCTCAACACATTGAACCTTGAAGCAAATGGACTATAACAGCAGAAAACCATGCCAGGGGCATCTACTGTCAGCAAAGATTGCAGAGGGTCACCAAAATTGGATAATAGAAGATTGGAAAAATGTTGTCTGGTTTGATCAGTTGATCTGTTGCGACACTCAGATGGTAGGGTCAGAATTTGGTGTAAACATGAAAGTGTGGGTCCATCTTGTCTCTACGGTTCAAGCAGGTGGTGCTGGTGTAATGGCGCGTGGATATTTTATTGCTACACTTTGGGCCCCTTAGTACCAATTGAGCGTAATCTAAACACCACAGCCTACCTCAGTATTGTTGCTGACCATGTCCATCCCTTTATGACCCTTTTTTCTGCTTTTGAATGCTTAATATCTTGCTTTACGTCAAGACCCTAACTGTAAAGCAAAGCTTAACAAATTGTATCCAGATACAGACATGTTTACAACCACAGCAACATTCCTTTTGCCTGAAGCTTAATTAGGTCCATGACATTATTCATGGGGATGGTCTCAGTAATCGAAAAGACAAGACGATGCATAATAGAATTATTGGATGTGGTGTTTTTGAAGCCAAACCACATTATGCATGAATTACTACTGCTGAGCCAAAAAGCCTCTGACTATGTTCTCCTTGTTAGCTCCCATAATTAGTAGAATAATTAGGACAATACACAGTCCTTTTATTTGAGATGGCCACTCACCCAACTTAGCAATGCTACGAGAACTTTCCCATCTCGTGGTCAGAATGGGAAATTAAGGCATTTAAAAGTTTTATACAAAACATTGTAATGACAACTTTTGGACGGCAATCACAATAAATCTATGCAAAATAGTTTTGTATCTCTTGTTAAGTGAAAGCTTACTGTCAGAGGCTGGGAGCAATATGAATAGAAAGTTGGGTATCAAATGCAGTTTTTATGGCAGGTGAGTTGGTATTAAACTGTTATCTTGGTAAACCTGACTAATCACTATGCTCATGTTAAATTTGTAGTCTCACCAAAACCACTGTTTTAATGGCTACTGTAATGTTTAATGATAACCATATCATGTCTTAAAACTGTAGTCAATCATGAAGCCACTGCAGACCAATCCTTTGTAGAATCAGAGGTCACTGATGGCCACTCCATAGAACCAAGAGCCCGGATTACTGTAATGTGTGGAGTAAAACAGGAAGTTATCTCACATTACTAGGATTGTTTATCGGGCTTTGGTATTGACTGCTGCAGTAAATAAGAACAACATTGAGTCATGTTATGTGTTTAAACTATGTGTTCCTTTAGAAAAATAAGTTAACCATCTGAGTGTGATGATATACACACACTCTTACACAACAGTTTGCAGGCCAGGGAACAATGTGATGTTCTACATTGCAAAGCTCTGTAGAAAGACATTATACTAATCGCCTTTTTGCAGATGATGTCATTATTTGCATTAGATAGACAATTGAATGGATGTTATATGCATGGGCTTCTCCACTGAGCATTTAAGAGTTTAGGAACTCATAAATATTTCATTGTTCATTATCAGATAGTTTTCAAAGATGCAGTATACGACAAAACAATGCATTGAGCTACAGCATATGTTCACATCTTCCTCATAGACTGGAATTTACAGGACCTTCCTGTGTCATTCGAGGTAAATCGTTGTGCTGTGTACTACAGTACTGTAGCTTGATCGCTAAGACAGTCAAAGCTGGCTCAAAAACAGCTTTAATCACCTGTCTTGTGGAGTGACATTCCTTCAGTGTTTTCAGTCGGTTTGTTTGCTGTGCATTAGAGAAGTCCCTGTGGCAGAGCACCACCAGAACATGGCTACAGACCGGACATTAAACCTTTGCTACTGCGGGAAATCACTTGCGTCACACAGCCAGGCTTCAGGGGGCAAACACAACTGAAATGTTCCATTTGAAATTTGACCTGTTTTAATGGAACAGCGGTTTGTTGTTGTTCTGGACAACATGACAAGGTTTTATTTTTCGACATGCTTAATTATAAGATGACAAGCCTTTGGGAGACATTGCCACATACTCGTGGAGCTGGACATGTTGTTCCAGAAGAACTTAAGAGTTTCTAGACTCTCCTACACTATAAAATAATCAGTCTCTATTGGGCTTTTTGACTTGTCGGAAATGTCTGTTCATTTTGATACACTGAAAGTAAGATCAGAGTACATGGATTGAACTGAGCTCCAAAAACAAGTTTTGCTAGATCTTACAGCAATGGTATCTGAGTCCAGTTACATATGTGCTGAATGTAGGCATACATTCAAACCCTTTTGTAGAGTGTGTTCTATGATTGATCCTTTTAAGCAAAATGTTGTAAGTTCTCAGAAAGTATGTGTTTGTGTTTGTTCGGGATATACATTCGCTTGTACATAAAGCCCTTCTGTACACATGGCTAAGGTGGGCTTGGCTGTGTTCTTTATCACTCTCAAGTACTTAGAGCGGACTGCAGTCAACAGTCTTGGTGACGGAGGATTCACAGCAGCCGAAACAAATAAGAATCAGTCTTTTTGCCTGAGGTAAACGTACTATTCCTGGTGTATCAGGGCATCGTGGGGAGCTGCTATGACCGCACTTTCAGAATTTCCCCTGAAGCTACACTTCCCTTTAACACACCAATATTAGTCAGAGGACAATACTAAAGTGCCTGTGAGGATTTTGATTGGATGTTGCTGTTGCAGACGAGACAAACAGAAGAAAGATCAGCCCGGCTATACGGTTATTAACTTACAAACGACAGATCATGATTGGACAGAGATTCCAATGCGCTATCGTATGTGACTCAGGTTTTGCAGAATCCACTCAGAACACTAGGCAGCCTAGTAATCACATTTTCAGTCAGGGTTAATCCAGAAATTCACTTCAATACCCCATTTTCAAACACAGTTTTTCTGTAATTCACCACCCCATGCTCCCGCCTTAATCTTCAACAGAAAAGCAACTTGCTCTGTGACATCATTACACTTTAATACAGGCCTGATTTTTCTCGCCATCCATAAAGCTAAGCCCAAGCAAGCTCATTGTGCTGCCAGGGCCACTTATATCATCCCTGCTTCATGGTGTCCCGCACCCACCCTCCCCCCTTCCCTACCCACGAGCCAATGCAAATTACAGTAACAGCTTGGACGTGAGCATAATTTGAAGTGGTGCAGGCAGGGTTGCATTGCCAGGCATGCAGGCAGATGGAAGCAGGATGAGATGTGCCAGCCCTCTTCGGGGGCACCCATCCTCTCTCCCTGTATGCCAGACAATGGAGGAAGGCAGGCTTGCAACCAGTTGCTCGTCAGCAAGCGGTCACGTGGCTCGCTTCCACACCCTGCGTGTGGTAAGCGATATCAAAAAGGAAGGTTCATATCATGGCCTTGTTTACTTTGAGGCACAGATGGATGCCAACTCTGCGTGGCTCAGATATTAGCCTGCATGCTGCGCAACCCATCACACCCCTACGTGTCAGAAAGTATTTTAAATTGTGCGGAGTGAGGAGGAGAATGATGCGGGCACGTCTCTTTGCACAGCTGGCCACAGGTGCCTTTCAAGGGAGCCGAAGGAGCCATTTACAAATCTTGTCGTGATGAATAAACAGCCTATCTGTTGACAGTGAAAGCGTGAGCAAAAGTCAATTGTGACTCAAATGCTTTTGAGAGGTAGGCTATTTGATCCCCCCCTCCCCCCCCCCCAAAAAAGAAAGAGAAGTCATGCTCCTTTGAAGATTTTCCTGCTCAGTTCACTCTGGAGAAAGTTGTGTCTATTTGATTACTGCCTATTTTCTAGTTTCACTGAAACAGAAAGGTATGTACTAGTCTGAAAACATGCCACTCATATTTTGGTGTTTCTTGGGGTCGATAAAAGTGCTGGAGTGTTTAGCCGGGAGTCTGAACACAGTCAAACACACTGCTGACAGCTGGGTGGGGAAATTGAATTTGGTATTGTTCTGTCTCATTGAACATATCTTTGATCAATTAGTTTTCTGAAGTGTTTGTGTGGAAATGACTGTTCCTGTTGGTAATATGATAACGAGTCATGCTTGTCTTCGAGGAGTCAAGATAAACTCAACAGACAAACAACAACAAACTGTCAACGAAGAACAAGAGGTGAAGCCTATGAACAGAGTGAGTCAATTGTCCAGCCATGCTCTCTGTGAGTCACGTCTACATGCGCTCACCAGAAACTGCAGAGTACGAGTGACAGGGTGCGGAAGAGAAAATAACCAGAAGTCAGGTCAAGCACGTAACTCAGGCGACACCCTCGCATACCCATGTCTACGTTGTCTGCCGCTTGAATTGTTTGATCGATGATATTTGTACGTCGCTGTGACTGTGAGGCACCATGTCTCTAATAAGAATCCGGTATCTTGTTTGACTTGATTCTGGTACACATCTCACCAAATTACAGTACTTCCAGTTTGTAATCCCTGTGAATCAGTGTAATATGGTTGACCATATGGTGTCGTTTTGTGCTTGAGTAGTGCACCAATCACAGGGACTGGGCTCCGACATGTTGTCTTGGCATGGTAAACCTGCCCCCCCCCCCCCCCCCTGATTAGGCCTAAAGCTGCTCCGCTCCACACCACGTTATAATGCCCTCCCTCCCTTTAACTCTCTCTCTCCCTCCCTCCCTTTAACTCTCTCCCTCCCTCCCTTTAACTCTCTCCCTCCCTTTAACTCTCTCTCTCTCTCCCTCCCTCCCTTTAACTCTCTCTCTCTCTCCCTCCCTCCCTTTAACTCTCTCTCTCTCTCCCTCCCTCCCTTTAACTCTCTCCCTCCCTCCCTTTAACTCTCTCCCTCCCTCCCTTTAACTCTCCCTCACTCCTTCCCTCTCTCTCGCCGTCACTTTACAGAATCTCTCTCTGCCCCTTTCTCTTTGTCCATCTCTCTCTCCTTCTCTCTGTCTCCCTCTCTCTCTCTCTCTCTCTCTCTCTCTCTCTCTCTCTCTCTCTCTCTCTCTCTCACTCTCTAGCTCTGGTACTTGGTATTCTAGGAAACATTGAGGCAGCAGCTCAGATGACTGTGAAAGGAGAGCCTACCACAAAGCTAGATGGGGGAGGAGGGCTGAGTTCCACGGCGATGAATCCTGTGCTGTGCTCATTTGCATTTTGAATATATGAGGGAAGATCTCTCAAGTTAACCTCCATCATGGTCTCCCTTCCCCCAGATTCCTGATTAAACGTATGTATTTACTGCTTGCTTACTGGACACTTACTGTAAAATCTAATTTATGAGCACGAGATTTATGTACATAGACATGAACTGCAACGGGCCATCTTGTTATGTATCTTGTTATCACTTGCACCCCGGACGACTTATTAAACGGCAGCCAAAAGAACAGCTGTAGCACATTCTTTTACAGTAACACACATGTTAAAAGAATGTGAATTGACAAAAACATAAATGTTCCAAATACCCAAAATTGAAATAGCTTCCACTTGACAGCAAAGTGTATTCTAGCATTCGTTTGCTATAGCTAATTAAAGCATGTGCATTCTTTTGATGGCACTCAACAGACAGATTACTACGTCCTGAGGTGCAGGAAATATGCATCGTGATGCAGAACGCATGACTACTGCAGACTCTGCTAGTTAGCAGGTGGGAAGAAGGGATAGAGGGCTGGGGGGCTGGGGGGAAGAGGGGGGACTCATGGAAGGGATAACAGCTCAGCTAGGCTCAGTAATACTAGCTGTGTAATTAGCATTGCCCTCTCATTCCCTTTGAGCAAAGGCACACACGAGGAAGACATCATATTTCTCTGTTCCAAGCACTGTGCGACCCCCCTGACCACAGAAACCACAGGGGTCCTGACCACAGGGGTTCAGTGAGACGCAGGGCAATCCACCATGCCCACCCCCCCTGTGGGAATCACACACACCTTTTCTTTACACAAAGCCCTTAGCCAACACTGGTGCCGGCAACACAGTAGCTCTGCATCATCATTTATTTGACCCAGTAGATATAGTGTGCTGACATTTCCAGGCAATAAGTCTGGTCCAGCTACAGATGACAGATGTTGGGGGGGGGGGGGGGGGGGATACAGGTAGCTGTATAATTCAAAGCACACCAGCAGGGCTGTAGATTGGCTTCACTCTGAAGACACAGCACAGATGATTACCCTGTAAAAAAAAATGACTAAATGTATCCTCGTGTATTTTCTTTTTAATTAATCGCCTCAAATTACATGTTATTTAGTGGATCACTATGGCTTCGCATCTCTGCTTTGTTTGGGGGTTTGTTTTGGAAAGAGGGGAACTCTATGGTGTTTTTTTGGAACTGCCATTGGAATAATTGGTTACGCACTGGTGGCTCTGAAGGACTTTCTTTAGTTTGTAATGTATTTATTTGTTGCAGTTTTTTGGCGCCAAATGGCCAGCTGTTTCCAAGTGCCAGTGATCTACATAATTTTGCATCTGCAAGCCTCAAACACATGCCCCTCCTCCTCTCCATTGCTTCACAACAGTGAATGTTGCCCCGGGTGAGAGAACAACAGATGCAGCTACTCAAGTCAATATGCAGTGGGTTGGAAAGCAGACTAGGGAGGGCTTCACACCACACTCACCAGATTTCAGGCCCTGGTTTCCATCGTAGATCTCACATGGGGGTCCTGACCCACTGACAGTGTCGACGCACGGAGGAAGATGCCTGCATCAAAGATACAGCTCCACCTAGAGGCCAGGGGTGCAGAGGTGAAGTTGAGTTTGTTCTACATAAAATACAACATAGTTTAACCGAAGTTTGAAAAATACTATACCAAATTGGAGCTCCGCCAACGGAAAAGCGGTTGGCTGAACAGATTATTTTAGGACAGTTTTTTTTTAAGCTTATCAATATTCTTGGGGGAGGATTGCACTCCAAAGAAAAGCATTCATACATTCATAATCTAATTGACTGATAGCTAGCTGCTTTTCCACTTGGCAGCTTTGGGTGAGATATGAACACTGATCTGATTATAAAACAACAGAAGAAAGCACAAACAGCAGGAAATACATTAGAGAGAAAACTGAGTTGGATACACTGACTTTGTATTCTATCATGAATATTTCATTGCATCGTTGTAGCTGAGGAAGAACAAAGTGTAAAGAGGGGCATTATGAAAAATTAATCATATTTTGACAGAGCTTTGGAAGTTATCTTTATGCAACAAAACACACTCTTGATGAATTTTAGGAAGAAAATCAGGATGAATAAATCCCCAAAGTCATTCTCCAATCTTTGTACAAGAAACACGTCCATGGACAGTGACTAATTCAGGAGTAATCTTGTCCATGTTTTTCTCCATTTTCATTTCTCTTTGTATCGGTTCTTCTTGCTCTTCAATTTTCAGGCAAGGTCACACGTCTTCAGTTTCGCACTTGTCACAAAAAATTCAAACAAGCTGAAGCCACACAGCCTGACCAATAGGGAGGCTGCACGCAGTGTTACCGAGATTACCATATCACTCTCATTCGTCTGTGCAGAGTCCTCATGCATGAAAACAGAATTCTCCACTCAAGTTCTCCTAACCCTACACCTATTTGTATTCGGTAAGGTGTTCTGGGGTTGTCACTTCTGGCAACTCATCCATCCAATAAAGTATTAATGATGGAAGCTCTTTCATAGTGAAAACTTTCTTCCTTTTTTCAGTCCAGTTATACTTTGAGCCGGTGATAAGGGGACACAGAAAATATGACCCTCACCATAACCTTAACCCATCTGTATTTTTCTGATGGAAGTATCGTGTAGAACAACCATAAGAATGATGGATTGATCCCTATCATGATACCCTGATTGAGATCAATTGTTAGAATCTGGTGGCAATCTTCAACAGCCTGCTAGTCTAAAAGATGGAGCGAGCGCAGGCCTTGGGAAATGAACAAAGTTGTAATTAAGTTTCGAACAAGATGTCCTTGGATTTTCCACAATGACTTAACAAGTGATTCTGCCGCTTTATCTGAGTCTGGTAACCTCAGGTCCGTCACCTGCCCAGTGCTGATAAGTCCAGGGTCAGCTCAGGACAAGCAAGCTGCACATCTCAAGCCCACCTTTTCTGAATAGTACGGAGCTTCCTTCTTCCTTTCCCCCTCTCCCAGACCCAAGTTGTCACCTTTCAGCTTCTCCCTCCAGCTCCTCACATGAAGGGAAAAGATAAATAATAAGTCAACGCTGGGCAACGTTGGCCCAAGGACAGATTCTGTCAAGTCGTTATCCATCACTGTGATTCCTGTCTCTGGGAGTGAGACAAAGGCAAGTCATTAGAGAGACAGTCGTTGTCTCTCCTCCTCCGCCAGACCTGCTGCTTAGACTACTCTGATATGACAACATGCTGGAGTCTGGCTACACTTTTCCTTAAGTTGTTATATTTCTACTGTCAATCGCACCGAGGTTGGCATAGGAGTGTCAGGAAAACAGCCTGACCAGGCAGGTAGGAAGAGAAGTTTAATGGTTTTCGCTCTTCCTCTTTTTTCAACTAAAAAGTAACAAGCATGGGTTAAGGAATTAACAGACATCTCTCTTACGAACAATGCTTTTTTGTTCACATGTTTGAAGGGTGGGCTTTGCAAAAAATGAACATAATAGTGAATGAATTCTGATGAAAATGTATGCATTCCACAAATGTAACTGGCTGGTACTCAGATCAAAGACGTTGATGTACGACTGGAACATTTACATGCTACGATGCATGTTGCATTATACCTGAAAATAATACTGTCCGCTGTTGTTTTTCTCCACTGGGAGATTGACTTGTCCTACAGGAGGGAAGTACTGCTAACCCCTTCAGGCATCTCATTGCATCAGATCCTGCTGACCTCATTGTAGGAGACAAAAACATGCCTCTGAGTTCAAATCAATTATAGATTTCACTCAATGCATACAGTACTGCAGGTAGTCTCAACCCTGAGAGCTACCCTATCCAGGTATCGGCAAGCCCTAAGCTTGCCATCATGTATTATAGGCCCTTCCCCATGAACCGACCCTAGCAATATGGGAAATCAATTCCACAATAGCCAGGCGTGGAACATTGTGAATTAATCGCAGACTTTAATTATTTTAGAACGGCCTCAGTGGAATAAAGGTCCTGGTGAGAATGTCATATTTCAGCAGGTGTCTCCCTCTCTAACTGCACTGATGACTACCTGGAATGAAGACAAGTAATAAAGCTGCTCAAGCTGTAACAAGCTCCTGTAAGGACACTCTCAAAGTCATTATGTGACTCAGCAGTGGACAGACTGAGCTATTTGATCGGGAAATGGTGGTGTTGTGGAGTGGTGTACAATAGCCTCCTGGTGTATCAGCTTTAAAGGCAAGCTTCACCACACCGTCATGGCGACGCCATTTCAAAGGGGCAGTTACGACACGTTTAGTCTCTATTACTCAACATGTCCGAATGCAGATTAATGTTTGTGCAACTGCATCACAAAATGTGACAGGACATCAATCACATTAAGTATTAATGATTTTCTGTAATATAATGTGACCTCTATCAATGTTTAATTACATCAAACAAATAGGGCTGCAGACAGTAATGTTGCAAATTTGTCAGCATTTTGAGAGGATGCCACTGATATTAGGTCCAATCTGTTAAAATGCTAAAAACCTGTTTAAGTGATAGTCACTCTTACAAATGTTTTAATCAATTCAATCAACACCTCATGATTATTTCCCTGTGGCAGAATGCTAAATGTCATCTGAGGTGTTAAACTCCAGTTTCCAGATAACCAGTCTAACGAATGAGGTGATTAGCCAAGGCAAGCAACTATTATGATAAAAGCGGTTCCTGTGGTATTAACCTAGATCACAGTCACTAATTAATAGCAGTATCCCAACAGCTAGTTTGCTATCTGAGTTCTTTACTTGGGATAGTGGAAGATGTTTTCAGGCCAAATTGCTTGTAGAGGTGGTTTGATTGGCTAATTAGCTTTTTATTAGCTTTTACCAACTTTGGCATTAGAGGTCTCAGATAAATGCCCAGTATGTTGAGTCCAGGGGTTTGAAGTGGAGGCTCAAGGCATACACGATTCTGAGACAAGGTTGTTCTTTTGTGTGTAAAGTATGGTGAAAAGGTTGTGGTGTCATGTGCTGTTATTATGGAAAATAGTTAGTTCTTCCAAGTGAATTGGCTGCCTCTTGAGTTGAAGAGTTTGTGTAATATTTATCGGCCCCACTGCCCTTAAAAAAAATTATGTACGAAATACTTCTGCCAATCGTGTTAACTTGTAGAAGGTCACAATGTTGTAAACATCAGCCATCTCTTCATGGTGTTAATCCAAAACAACTGGCAGTTGAGTTGATCATTGCAGCAGTGTTGGGAATAACTGTAACTCCACTACTTTTGGCGGTAACTAGAAATGTAACTAATTACTTTTTTCAACTAAATAACGCAGTTACATTACTGAAATTTAAATGGGCATGTTACTCGTTACTTTTTTCTTGCTTGAATTTCCCAATTCCTGTTTTTAATCTCATTTAAACGAGTTTACGGCGACGCAGTGTATGAACGAATCAATCCGCGTATTAGACTAGCCCACACAATGGCCAACAGTTCGGACCGTACAAGCTTTTTGTCATGGAAATATCGACATTATTTTTCCCTTGTCCAGATCAAGGATAAAAATATACTGGTTAGTTGTAGTTTTGTGCAGGTGCGATAACTTTATCCACTGCGAAGAATTATAATTATAATCTTCACAAGCACCTAGTAAAACAACACGCTTCTACAAAGCTAATCGCGAAAGAACCCAGTGCTAGGCTGCTAGCTCCGCTGATCAAGCAGTCGGAGCCACTTCATCAAAACAGCCAAGGCCGAAGTATTTCCAGTCTCTAAGCCAAGCAGAACTAAACAGACTTATTGCCAGGTATGTTGTCAAGACATGCGAACTATGTCAACAGTTGAGTCCGTTGAGTCCTAACTAATTAGCAACATACAATGATATAACATTTTACAGTTGTCTTGTCACCCACACTCTGCACTGCAACACTAAAATAATATACATATCTGTGTGCGTTAATTTGATAATAGAAAGAGGGAATTAAAAGTAACGCAAACGTTACTTTCCCTTGTAATTAATTAATTTGCTATGCAGTAACTAGTAAATTAATGCAGTTACTTCTGAAATAAGTAACTAGTAACTGTAACAAATGACTAATTTTCGGTTACGTTCCCAACACTGACGTTTATATAAGATCAGCTTTACAGTCACATTAGATTTGTGTGTTGTGAGAAGAGACGCTTGAGACATGCTAGTGTATCAGTAGCCATGTGGAATTTAAGGGCAAGGATTTGGATTCTGATCAAGATTTAACATGTTGTGTTTTCAGATTTAAAAGTGTACTCTGAAGAATTCTCCAAGCGTTGCTTTTTTGGCTTTGTAACTTGGCACATGATTGAACATGCCTCCAAAATGACTCTTTGCCTAGTTTACAGTACGGTTATTCCCTGGGTGAGTTACAAACTTAAAAACGGCTTATTTTGGTGATTAACACTCAGGCCTTTCTGAATGAAATAAAACATCATTTTGATGTTTTAACAAATTCCTTGAGAGGATTATATTTTACATTTGCTTAATTCCCTGAAGACGCTTTTGTAATTTCTTACAGATTACATGTATAATCTTTCCAACTGGGAGGTTTTGTGAACATTTGAGTCAGACAGTGGTTGGTTTTACAGCTCCTCGCTCGGTCCATGATACCTGGGACACTGGGAATCACTAAGTAAGAGATGTTTGGACCCATTCAATATAACAAAAAACTAATTGGGGGATCTTAGATATTTCTAACAGAATTATGAGCTCTTAATTAGGTTTGTATGGATCATTAAGACTGAGACATCTCAGTGGATGGCTGTACCCTTAGCATATTGATAACAAGGACAAATGTAAGGAATGGCAACCTCCACACAGAACTATTCTGCCTCACCAATATGCTTTCTATTGTTCTCAATAAATTAGCCCCATTTCTGCAATCAACTTCTATTATCCCGAACTAATGAAGCAAATGTATTGGATAGTGCAGTTATATTGTTCTCCACTGTGCTCTCTCCCCGAGAAAAAAAAAAATCTAGGCCTGCTTTACTTAATATTCCTTTTGCATTCCACTAACTCAGCAAAAATTCAAAATAGGTCAAGATGAAGAGCCATATGAAATTAGATTCATCGTTCAATTCAAATTTGTATTCGCTGATGGTTGAGTGAATGAGAACGATCTGACGAGTTCACATAGAGGGAGGGGGGTTGATTCACAGAAACCCTTCCCAGGCTCTATGTGGCCCGTGCTGTCTAGATGTACTGTCTGTTACACTGCATTGGTGAGCAATCTGTTCTGAGCAAATATAAAACACATTCAGACTCCTCAGCAGCATGGTCTAATTGGCCATCACCGCTCTGATACATTTAGTATTTTTTTATTTTTTTTGCAGCAGCAGCTCTTATCCTGAGCGGCTTGATACAACGCACAGAGCTTTATGATTTCCTTATTTGGAAGATTGAGCTCCAACCTGACGATACAATTGTGCTCCAACAATAAGTAAGTGATTTTGTGGTTCAGTGACGGCCTGTGTAATCACATGGTGTGATGCTTCCATCTCTAGGAAAATATGTTTGTTTCTGGGAGTAAATACATCATGATTTCCTGTGTAGATGTTTATTTTCTAATCATTCAATCACAGACAGCCATTAACGGTGCTGTAGTGACCTGCATTCTCCTCAAGAGCTTCATTACAAGCAATGAAAAAAGCCCTGCGTGTTTCACGGAATTCTCTCACATCTGAATATCTATGTATAACATATAGCACGCATAACACTGCTGTTTTCAGAAATACATGTATAGAGATTAAAACGGCAGTATTTGCATAGTATTAAATAGTATCAAACATATCCAGTTACATAGCATTCTTTTAGCATGGAAACACGGGCTGGAAAACAGAGACGCCTTTGATTGGTTGAACATTTTCGTTAAATTATCTGAATAATTAAAAACTGCTACGGTATGAAATATGTAGTGTAAGTATGAAAGCATTCCTCAAGTAATCCCCCGGCATGGATCAATGAGAAGGACTTATAAGTCCTAGCTCATAGACAGAGCGGATCAGTAAGGAAGTGACTTTCAGGTCTTCCACAGAAGGACAAGTTATTTTAAGGCGCCTCCCCCCTCCTCTCCTCTTCTCTCCTCCTCTCCTCTCTAATCCTTCATAGTACAATGTACACTACACTGTATTCTTCCTCTCAGCGTGGCCGTGCTCTACCAAATGAATGTGACAACTTGCCCGTGAACACAGACCGGAGCTATCGATGAATCCCTTGTGGCTGACGTAGCCAGATATTCCTCTGTGTTCACCATCCGTAAAACCCAGTAAGACCTGCTCCTGTGCTCCTTCAGGCCTGTCAAGCTGTCAGGCTGTAAGTTCTGGTGAGAACAGAATATGCCCAACAACCGTCCCCCCCCCCCCCCCCCCCCCCCCCCCGGCTCCTAAAACAAACTAGGTTGAAAAACAAGTTTCTCATTTCCTGTCTTCATGAAAGGCCGCCACTTCTGTTGCATCTGTACAATATTTATGGGCTCTGTAATTTGGAGTCCCGTTTCTTTATTTATTTGGATTTTTTTCCCCTTCACAAGAGCATATAAGGTTTATTTTTGTCAAGACAAGAGGAATGAGCTAACTAAAAAGAACAGAGATTTGATCCTCTAATTTGCAATACACCAAAAGAGCAAATTCAGAGCTCATCTTAAAGTGTAGCGACAGTCTTATGTATTTTCTTGTTCCCTTCCTACATCTTTGCTCACTACAGAAAATAATCAGTAGCATCTCTGCTGCCTTGTATTTGTTGTTCTTCAGTTTGGATATTTATCTACCATTTTGAATTTCTTCCATCTCAGTTTAACTCCTCCAGTGCTTCATGATATTGTCGAACAAGTGCCGCAAAGGTGGTTTGAAACCAAATATTATGTTTTAAGACTATTTCACGTTACAAGGTAAACAACATTGAAAAAGGAAAGAGGAGAGTGTGATTTAGTGCCTAATAAAAGTATAGTTATTGTACTTCCACATTCTAAATTCCAAAAGTGCATAACATGTAGCTCATATGCGCAATTGATGTCAGGAGAAAAACAGCAATGCTTCTCTTATTTAAGAGGCTTTCTCCTTAACATCAACAATTAATTACTCTGGACAAGATGCACTACAAAGAAAATAAGCATCAGCCTCCCTAAGTGTCCTAATATGGCCTAATTTTTTAGGGTATGAATATATATAGAAGACAATAAAAAATAGCTTGAAAGGGGGTGCATTCCTCTAAGTTTAATTGGGCTGTTGGAACTTTCATGTTTGTCACAGATGCTTCATATTTTCATTTAACGTCCAGCCACAATTAGTTTTGCAACAACAGAAGGAACAAATAAACACACAAAACAACTGGCTTGGAAAAACAAAATGTCATTACATCTGCTCATTGTGTTGTGCGTGGCATTACATGTCAGGTTGCAAGCCGGCAGACAATCTTTGAGTTTTACTTTTACCATATGGGATGCATAACCAATTTGTCTGTATATATCAAAATGTGCTCTATTTGTGGCTGTGTGCGCACAGAATGTTTTCCAGGTATCAAAACAACTAACCTCTTTGTCAGAACACAGTTGTATCCCCACTACTGATCCAATGCACTCAGGCACACTTATCTCTCTATGTATTATTGATATACTTGGAATATCACACTGCAATGAACTCTATGATATCTCTGCAGAACTCCTTACTCAAGGTCCTGCAGGTACCGCTGAGCTGCTGTAAACATGTGTACCAATGCACGGGCGAGCCAGCCAACAACACTGGGCTTGTAGCACAAGCTAGAACTCACCTTTGGTGACACACAATGGGAATTCATGAAATGTTAAAGTGGGTCTCCTTGAATATGCTTATTGGTTCTCCAGTAGAAATATCACACAGGAGAACTATTCAAAATGGCAATCACTCTCTGGAAGCCTTTCAATGATCCCCTTGAAAAGCAATGGGGAAATATGTGCTTCATCCAGATGAAATGTATTATGTCAAGTGTCCAAAACCAATGTGAATTGCATGGTATCAGGGCTTTTCAGCGACTTGGGGGATGTGCTAAATCATAATATGTTTGCACCCGAACCCAGAAGACTTCATGGGCCTTTTCAGAATCCTATAGACAGTATGACAAGGCACGCATAGTTTCAAGGATCCTTTACATTGTGAATATTAATTCAAGAGATGAAAGGGCTTCAGACTCTGTGAGAGCTCTTAACAGTATCACAACTGCCTGCTTTGCGTTCTTATTTTTGATAATGGGTTGGCACAAGTCCCAAAGCATCTAGTTACAGTATTCCTGCTCCACTACGTTTCACAGGCGTTTCCTGGTGCGTGCAGACTGGAAGAGCCTGAGATGAAGACAAGCTAGTCCCAAGTTACTCTCACTTCACTGCCTTCCTAAAGAGTGAAGTAGGCTATGGTGAGTTCTGTTCTAAAGAGGCATGTTACTTTTAAATAACTCAGAAATTGGTTTGACCATTTCTCACTCGACTGCTCCACTCACAAGGCCTGAGTAATATGGCAGATGGGACCTCCTATTGTAATCTACCTGCCAGTGCCGAGAGGTCAGAGGTCAGGGCCACATGCAGCCAAGTAAGAGGCTGTGGGAGAAGATGCTGACAGCTGGTGACGGTGATGAAGTATCCGGGAGGTAATGGTTGCAGTACCCGCGTTCATTTGATTAATTGAACCTAACGTCCCTGGTTCTTTAAGTCTAAACACTCAAGTCTGTCATGCATATCTGATGAAAGGTCAGCTCGCTCCAATTTATTTCCCAAAAGGAGAGGACATGAGGTAACGTGACACGGGCCAGGATTTTAATCAGTCTCAGATCCAGATGCAGAAACCCGGTTCTGCTCTGTTAGCAGCAGGTTTCAGCATGACATGCTAATTCTAAAGGGGGCTCTGGTGCGTGGCAAATTACCAGTGAAGGAACCCTGCTTTTATTGGTGGCAATTTTGAGCAGGCATTTGTTAAATTGTCAATGAAAGGGTTTTCAGAAAAGAGATTAGGGCGAGGTCGATCGATTTTGGGATTTGGTGCCTTCTTACAGTAAATGCAATTTGCAATTTAGCTTTTTTTATTTGAAAGGGATATCATTCTATTCTATTATATCAGACGCCAGTACAGATAATATTGCTGAGTGCTAAGCCTATAGGGAAATGAGTCACGGACACTCGTTCCTCACCTCACAAGTCTTTGGTAACAGAATTTAAACAGTCACAGTGGCAAAGTGATTACAGAAATGATTGATCTGTGTTTTGGGCTAACTTCTCATCTGAAAGTGAGTGTACTTCACCTCAGTTTGGATCCTTAACTCCTCTACTGATTCCATGTAATTCCAAGTATCATGTTGACAAACAAGATTGTAAACATACACTCGGACTGCTTGCACAATGAAATAGTTAAGACACTGCAGGCATTATCATGAACTTTTTAGAACATTTCTTTACCTATTACTGGTTAAAATGACGGTTTTATTCAGTTGCGTACATGTGGTTGTATAGAAATCAAGAAAATTGAATGTTGGAACCTTTCTGAAAGCAAATGTTTATTTAATTTAACAATCCACAGAACTGAGTCAGCTGGGAGTTGAACTCATTCACATCCACTGTCAAATTGTCACCTGGGAAATCAAACTATCCTATTGTGACATTATGTTGTAGCCTCTAAGAAACTGAAATATTTATTTCCTCGGCTGAGAAGTTCTAATCTTAAACAATATTACTTCCATCTCTACAAGAGATTGATTTATTCCTTAAAAGGATAGAACAACTTACTATTTGAAAGGTGTGCACGCAGGGAACTTATTTGAGTTCCAAAAAGTTGGAGACTTTACTTCGTCATAGAGTTGTATCACGCAGTACACATCCATCTCTTCTCACAGTCTGAAACACAAGTCAGGCATTGGAAGTGTTGCTGCTGAGTCAGTGATTCAGCTTGTGCAAATGGGCCACCTGCTCGCTACCAATCGCCAACCAGTCCAAAACTGAAGCCCCCCAGCACTCATTGGAACTCAACATTTTCCAAGAAAGCCAAACTATGATGTGAGAGAACTTCATCCCTGGGATGAAGGTCTCGTGGGAGTCTCGTGGGAGTCTTGAGAGAAACAGAACCATTGTCATTGCTAAAACTTGACACTCAGCACAATTCTCACTCTGGCCCGGAAATGAAAAAGAAGAGACAGGGAGATATGCCAGCGTGAGGGAAGATGTCCTTCAAGGGGAAAAGAATAGCATTATACTTGAGTGCTGAACTGTTATCTGTCGTCCTCTACTTGCACCATAGCTTGTGAGTGGCTGGAACTTTCTTGTTATTTACATGCTGCAGCAATAATCCCCCTTCCATTATTCACCCCTCACATTCATACTCCCATTCCATTTGCTATTAGAGGCTACATGCAGCATGCCTGATATAGGCAGTGTGTCGTGTATACATTAAACATTAGAGTCAAGACAGAGTTCCAGTCAGTGGACACGTGCATTTTGCTGCCATTTTAAAGCTGTCAAGACTATGAAGAAACAGGGAGGCAGGAATGTGTCCAGGCGATGAAAGCAGCCTTACTGTAAATAGGAAGCCATCAGAGAGGCCCTGAATCATTTATGATGCCCCTTGTTCCGCAGCACAATAAGAATCCTTTATTTCAACTAGGGAGCACCGTGACTCTAGTGCACAGCTTCACCCTGTTGTGTTTCTGCTCCTTATTTGCATATGTATTAGATTTACTTCACTTGATTCATGATTTTATTTATTTTTTCCCGGCATGTTGTGTTTTCAAATGAATGCAGCTGTCAGTGGTTCCTGGTGTCAGTACAGCAGCATTGCCGGAGTCAGGAACCAGTAAGCACTAACCACCATTGGGCTCTTAATCAGGGAAAACACTTTGCAAACGTCTCACAGGTGCCAACAACCCAGTCTCAAGGGATCCCAGTCTGACAGGCCCTCACAGTAGGAATCTTCCAGGGTGTCATCAAAGAACAAGCACCGCTTGTTATTGTCTTCAGGTGTCCCTCATGCCTACCACAGATAAAATGTGATGATGCCACTACTTACGTGGGAACAACAATGGTTTATAAAGAGAGCCATCCATTGCAAACGGTAATTATAATCGATTAAATTTTGTTTGGCAATTCCTACACAGTGGAATAACACACTGCCCACTTGTAATGTAGACCATCTCCCGTTAATTACAGCATCACTGCACAGATAAAATAACACTGTAACTTTAGCATGCTACTCACATCCTCGCCAATATAGCAGGTTCCTGTCTTGCTGACTGCAGCCATTTCCTGTCTTTTGTCCTACCCGGGCCTTGTCTGGTCCTTGTCTAGCTCCAAAGACAAATCTCAGGGATTGTGAACAATCCGATCCTGGAGCTTGATACACCACAGAAACACCACAGTCTACAGTACCTGTATCTTTTTCCAGCTGTTCAAAAGCATTACACAGCACTGAATGACTAGTGACATGCCATGGGTCGTGTAGCCCTTGGTCTGGTTTGTGCATGAGAGCCACAAAGCCTTTGAACAGACTACAAAGATTGCGGTGGAAGTTTAAAACCTCTTCCTAAAGCAGCTTTTAATAGCTTTTCATCTTAACTGCCTCAGACCTTTCTCTCAGCAATCTACAGAACGACCTCTTATCGGAGGTCCATTTTAAGGTCTGGAAAAGCCAGGTAGATTATAATGTGCATAATGAGGTCCTTATGAATTGTGTATTAGAAATATCACAGAGAGAAAGAACACACCATAGAATTAGTCTCTATCTGTTGTATGAACCGGATGTTTATCTGATATTTTCCAGAAACGCACATGAAAACAAAAGCTCAGAATTAAAAGCATTTTATGTTGAGTAAGATTGTCCCTTTTGCTATTAGTCATGAACTAATGAACTACAAATCTTTAGGGTCAGCTGACAGTACTTCTCCATTACAGAGAACCAACAAGCTCCTACTGTATAATATACACTGAGTTAACCACTGGGTGAGTAGGATTGTTGTCCAAGACACTAAGGATTTTATGGGGTATCCATTCTATGCCTGTCTCTGGATTATGAACCAAACTCTGACAAAATGGTTAATTCTGTTCCCTGTAATGATGACAAACGAGATCTATCAGGAGGGAATGATGTTGGTTCAGGATGCGTCTTGAAGCGTAAGGCGAGGCACTGACACGTGGAAAATAAGTTAAAAAAACCCACATCATTTTAACAAATTATGGCTACTGTGATGGAGTGCCTGTTAAAGAAAAGGTAGGAGCAGGTAAAAGGTGCTTGAAATGAATTCGCTCAGTTAAATTGACCTCAACAGACTATTGACTTTGTATCAGTTCTGTTTACTTTTAATAGGGCCTGTACTGTAGATTATTGTACTGAGAACAGTCCACTGACTCAATGTATAAATGAACTGGCAGGGACGGTTTTACAGTCCAAATTGAAGAAGGATTTTTTACAATCCTCAAGTGTGATAGTTTATAGAAATAGTTAGCATTTGCAGCCATATTATGAATTATCTTCCGTGGATAACGTTATCACAGTGCTTTCTCGAAATGTGTTCTACACACAGGTCCCCCAGTGCGTTGCAGACATGCATGTCATTGAGATAATGGGGATTCATTCATGAAGCCCACACATTTTCAAAAGTTTCCTCCTTTGTGCCAGTAATCTGGCTGTTGTTTGACTTTCATTGGTGAGTTGTAATTAATATTGAAACAAAATGATTCAAATGGGATATCTTCTTGTTAAATTATCATCCTAGAAAAATGGCTTTTCGAGTTAGTTTCGGTTGTAATATGAAAATCTGACAACAAAAAGTGTGACCAGAGGAATCTAACCCAAATGAGTTTTGCTTTGTTTTCCTTGTTAACTTACGTGTTTGGTTACAAACAAAACTGAACCACCTAATTCCTTCTTACACCAAAGTTCACCCAAGAAATTGAAAACTTTCACACGTCAACTCAGGGTACACCAATTAAGGCAGAATGCGCACCGTTTACTGGTGAAAGAAAAACAAACATACTGCTTACAAAAGGTACAGTGAGTGACCCTTATAAGGTATCCAATAAAAAGTAATTGTTTGTGTTTACTAATGTTATAACTTGATTACATAGTAACACTAGATGATTAAAAAAACATCTTACATTACAAACCTTAGAAGCGAAGGCCTTTTAAGACACACAGACCAGACACTCATTTCACATCAGCCACCTCAACATATTGCAGTATTTGAAAGAAAAGGCTGTTTGTTGTACAATTTGTCTTTGATATATCAACGTAGCACATTGTCTGGAACATATCTGCGTCTTTGGTTAAAACCGCAGATCTGCATTACACTGTTGGATTTGCAACGACAGAGATGTATGACAAAAACAACAGATAAATTACGATCAGCCCACTGAGGAAGATGAATCAGAAAACAAATTCTATTAGCCTGGTCTGGAAGCCTCTGTTACAGTGTGTCGACTCGGTGCTCCAACGCCATCACTATCGAGTCACAGTAAGACATAATAAGGTGTCAGAGGTGTCGGTCTCATTTCCTATACTCAATTCATCACCAAAAGACACCATAATCACTTTCTCAAGACACGTGTGGATAAAGTAATCTCATTTTGAATGACCAGTTTATCCACTTTCATAGTTATCTTAATAAAATCTCCCAAGAAGAAGCTCTGAGTTGTCACTTACCAGAAAGGTAATTCTTTACCGGAAAGAGAAAATACTAAAACTCATCTCTTTTTCTGTGCATCAGCATATGACATAGTTTCTTCTTTGATTTTTCAATTATATCAAAGAATGGTTTTACATCTAATTAAAAATAATTCAACTGCAAGTTAATCACTTGTTTCACCTCGTTTTGATTTTTATAATTTGTCAAAGTCTTACCGTGTACAATGTTATCATTGGGTTATTATTTTTATAAGAAGGCATAGAGAAGACTAGTTGTATTATTAGCTGACAATGGCCGGGTTTCCCAGATTCGTTAAGAAGCTCTTAACGCTATGAGCTTCTTAGGAGCGTTCTAAGAGCGTTATAAGAGCGTTCTAGAGCGTCCTTAGAACGCTCCTAAGAAGCTCTTAGCGTTAAGAGCTTCTTAACGAATCTGGGAAACCCTGCAAATGTCAGTTTATGGAATATTGAAATATGTACCCCTCCCTTGTGCAAACATATACCATGGTGGTAAGGGTAGGAGAGTTACAGGGAGCAGGTGGGCCTTTATGTTTATTGACATTGTGTGTTAACACAATGAGTTCCCATTGTGACTTGGTGTAGAATTATGTTAGGTTTTCACAAGATAACCTTCCCTTTATAAACATAGGAATTCACCTGATTTAAGTTTTATAATTTTTATGAATAATTCTTTCAAACTGAGGCCTTTCAAGCACAGTGAATGCATTGCTTCTGATATCCACTTTCCAAGCTTGCTGTCGTAATCATGATAGAATACCCAATGACTGTTCATGTAATTTTACCAACTGGTGCCCTTACATACTCACAAAAACTAATTAAGCTAGGTGTATCAGGTTGTACAACTTCCTGCTCACATAATGTTTTAAGGCCTCCAGAATCTGACACACAATTACTTTTCCTCTGGCCGGGGATGACATTGATGAAGCTGTGAGCAAAAACGAACAAAACAAAATAAGTAAAAAAAATAAGTAATATAAAAGATACCTGTGATTGGATTGAACCGCAACAAAAGTGTGCCTTTGATTCTGCTCCAAAAATTTGAGTGGTAATAAAATTAAAATGAATCAAATACAAGGAAAGACAAATTTGCCACAGCAGACTCGTGGTACAGAGCTTGCATATTTTGTTCCACCGAAGCATTTCTGAATACATTTGTCATCCAAAATATGAAACACAACCATAAAGTGGCCATGCTGCACTGTAAGCCACAGTAAGCCATTGTAAAGCATGTCTTATGTTGGCATGGACATACCTTGTGACTGAAAGCACTATGGGTAAGGGACCTCACTAATCCTCTTTTAAAAGTATTGCCTGTCTCCCCTTCAACCGCTGACAATCAATAACACAACGCCTACTCCGCTTGTCTCGAGATAGAGAGGGGACACACGAGCAACACATTACAGATATTCATCTACTTGGGAAACTGTTTATGGTTCCGATACGTCATTGATGGCAGACCCTTATAACGCATCGCTTTCGGCTGCATCTTCTCTGGATTAATGTGTGAGAGAGGTTTCCCAGTATGATAATTTATACAGCAAAATCCCTCGGAATATCTATTACCCTCCCTCTAATCCTAAAAGGAGTATTAGTGCTTTCCCTGTTTGTAAGTTTATCAGCCCATCTAGGGTATGTATTCCAGTGCTGTGTACACTGCTGCCCAGGGTGTTTTCTGCTGTTCATCAGAGGGGCTGTTTTCCCTATCGAGATAAGAAATTAAATCTGCAGGAGCAGAGGATGCTGGTTTGCTGCAGGGTGGTGGAGCTGAGGCTCTGATAATGGAGCGGAGTCCCACTGCGCAGGCTGGGAGGCAAACAGGCGTGGCGCCAGCCCAGCCCTGCCCTGCCCTGCCTATGTGAGGGGATAACAAATGCTGCCTAATAGCAGCACTGGAACGAGGAATGTGTCACTATGTGGAACTGCTGTATGTGTCTGTGTGGATGTGTGAATGTGTGTGTATGTCTACGTGTGTGTGTGTGTGTGTGTGTGTGTGTGTGTGTGTGTGTGTGCATAATGTCTTTATATAAACATTTCTTCTGAAGGGAACATGTTTTTTCAATGCAGGTATCCGCTGAACTACAGTCATGCATACTTTATCAAGAGAGGTTATTAAAATCGCTCATACAGTACAATCACATAGTTATGCATGGTTTTTCATAACCATGTGTATATCGTCTCCAGTGCAAGCCCATATTATGTGCTGTACTGTGTGTAAATAAGGAATTGTTTTTTAATAAAAGGGAGCACTTACCAGAATGTCTTCTCTTCTCAGCCTCTCAAAGTATTAGCTTCAAAGCAGCCTGTGGAAAACAACAGTCACACATGAGCGGAGCTAGTTCAGGCATGGTACTAGGGCAGCGCACGTCATCCGCTCATTACCACACCTGTGTTAGCCAGCACAAACCCATTGGGCCACGTCCGATAAGGCGGCATTAAAAGGCCGCGCGGATACGCACACACTCACCCCGGTTGCTGTATGATCTGTGCTGCTGCCACCCTCCACCGTCCCCTTCTCCCCCATGCTGTCTGTATGTTCTATCCACCAGGGGGATCATATCTCTATTGCTCCCTGCCTCATGTGTCATGTATGTATGTGTCGCATCGAGGAGGCAGGGAGTGCTTCCCTTAGATCATCCACTTCGCCAAAGTCAAACCTAGTATTTCCATGTCATGGTTATCAATAAATGCTCAAATCAAATACGTGAGTGTCTTGACTGAACATTTCATTTGAGGGAACAAACATCCCAGAGAGCAGACACCACCAATACTGTCAGGATCAGTAGAAGGGTTCGATTTAAAGTTCAATCTTTTATTCCATCCCAACCCCAATACAAATTACGTAGACATTTGATCTTCTGTGGAATCGAGTTTCTACAAAACCCTTCTCTGAATAAATATAAACAAATTTAAATAATTTAACATTTTACAAACTGAACCAATAGTGTTAGATCTCAGTAAATATATTAGTATCATATAAGACAGTTGGAAACCATACTTAAAAATCCTAAATATTTCATTCATAATCTTTTGAAACATCTATTTGTGAAAAACTCCTATAGTTTAACCTTTTTGCTGTTACTATCAAGAGAATCTGAACCCCGGCTGTCTTCAATGCCTGCCTTTCTACTGCATGGTTGAGAGGGATCCCGTAGCTCTCTAAGACCCATAATGAAGGTATTTGAGATAAAAAACAAGGACTTTTTCCTTTCTCACTTTCATATGGATAGTGATAGCACAGGCATCGCTCCCCAACTCCTTTATCACATTTAATTGGCAAAGCAGCAATCTTGATTATGATCTCAACAGTACTCTTATCAGCACCTGCCATAAAAATACCAGCCCTGTGTCCAATCATTACTGACTGACCAACCAAATCCTACCTCGGACTCATTCTAAAGACAGGAAATCAACCCGTCAATCAGACTAACTGTGACATTAGGCAGAGTCGAGGATGTCCTTCAGGCCTTCAGAAGCCGTCCATTATACCCACAAGGACAGTCTCCTGTCGTTCTTTATTTTGTATTTTTTTGATCATGTTTGCACCCTTCAATTCGACCAGATTGGAACTCATAAGATGGGCAGTCTTGTATGCTGAGTGTCCTGTTTCTCGTATCCACTGTCCAGGTCGAATTGCAATGCAGACAATCAACATGCTGGCCTATGAGGATGAAGACGTGTGCAGCAATTACAATACGGTAAAAAATAAATTATGAATGCCCATTTGCTAACATGAAACTGACCCAAGACAATGATGTGGCAAATTAAAGCATGCATGCATCATTTTACAGGAATATTCCACCCCCATCCATGAGCCCCCCAGCAACAAAAGCTTAAGAAATCAATTGATGTTCTGTTCACCAGAAGCATCTGTGGATTTCATGCCAACCGTAATCCTATATAAAAAGCATTTCACATGCACACCCTAATACATACTTTATACAACACATAGTTTGCTGAGATGTCAAGAGTCTTATGTAACAAAACATCAGACTATAGATGTTCATGGGTCTATTTGCAAAAATGGTGTTTAATGGTTTTGTAAATCTGCATTAGTATGGCTACACTGCTTCCAAGGCGTTTTACTCTTCCAGCTGTGGAACAAATCACAATGACCTTGGAAGAAACTGGAGAAGGGGGCTGGTACTGGGAGGAAAAGAACACCTTTAAAACACCTTACATCACCAAGAAAATACCACGAGTGCTTTGGTTCAAAACATCAGCTGTTACTCATCAGCACTCTAACGATGCTTGAATGTGTCTAATTTGGTGCTAACAAATGGGTGCTGAAAAGAAGACATGCACTTTCAGGCGATAAGTTGCACAGAAAATCTAATGTGCATAGGCTTAAATCTTACACCGAAACATTTTCTTTCCCTGCTGATAAGGCTTTACAAGGCTAATGATTAGTTTGCTTGCTATGACATCACATGGCTGGTAGTTCTGTTTACCTCATGGAACCCCAGCTTGTTTGGATTCCGAGCCCTCACGGGTAACTTTCGCCGCAATTCAGGACAGAAAGATAGTTACATTTACATTGAAATGTATGCATTTAGCAGACGCTTTTATCCAAAGCGACTTCCAAGAGAGAGCTTTACAAAAGTGCATAGGTCACTGATCATAACAACGAGATAGCCCCAAACATTGCGAGCAGCCAAAACATGAAGCATACATTGTGAAAAAACAAATAAGTACCAAAGGGAAGAATCATAACAGCATGTAGTTAAACAAGTTACAATGCAGTTAAACATAGTTGTGTTTCTTGTTCCACTGAAGCTTGAAGAGTATAGGTCCACTTTGTGTGCACAGGAAGCCTGGCAACAGTATCACCTGTACAGTATCTGTTCAAATATTGAAGGAAGGGCATGCCACTGGATAACCTATGGTGGTATTGAGGCGTATCGCCCCTCAACAGATATTTTTCTTCATCAACCGTACCCAACAGGGGAACCAGCATTGTCAATACTGTTGTTATCACTTCCTTGTCCAAACAAGTTCTAGAATTCTAAATGAAGAGATAGGAGACATGTTTCAGGCCATGTACACGTCAATGTGTGAAGAACCTCTGTAATCAACCCATCTGTCTTCCCAGCAACTCACTTGCCACAAGGCTAACACAAACATTAGAAGGGCAGCACCCATGGCCTGGACATGGCCCTCTATAATGAAAAGAACATATTTGATCTTGGCCTGTGGTGGCCTGGACTAGTCAGATAGAGAATGGAGGGAAGAGTCCAGACCAACCTATTGATCCCTATAAAATACCCCCTGAATCTATTGCTTTTATATGAAGCTTTAAATTCTCTCCTGGAGTAATAGTCATGGACTGTAAAACATGTATTCTCATTACTAAAACACCACAGAATTCAGAATTGCCGCTATAAATGCTCTGCACGTTAACCTGAAGGTCTGATCGCGGAATTACCGTTGTCTACTCCAATGGTCCTCATTTTGCTGCATCATTAAAAACAAAGGCAGTCGACCATGACATGGTTTTCATTAGATACCAGTCAGTGTGGTTGCAGCACAGCCTCCACTGGCTAGGTCTTAACTGGTAACATATGGCTTCGCTAGCATGCCTCCACAGTTGGCAGTCTGACAGTCCCCATAGCTCTGGGGTGGCCAATGTGACCTCCAGAGATACACCAGCTCCAGAGACAGACAAAAACCCCAGAGTAGACTACTGTGGTGGCATCCACTGTAGTCTGCCAAGGAGAATTCATAGCAGATATGCAGAGGATGAAGCATGAAAAGAAGGAACATGCAATGTGATACATGTATAATGTATCACCCCCCTGGTTTCTATTAATAAATGAGTCTTTGGTAAATAGATTATTGACATATTAATAGATTAATATATCTTCTTATTTAAAATAGTTAAATGTTCTCTGGGTAACCAAATAAACCATTAAGAACCGTTTTGCAATGAAAACCTTCAGACTGTTGCATATTTTAAGAGTCTGATGACTGCACTGGAGTGACTTGCCACTTGTTTAGACAGATGACACTGAGTGGTAAAAAATGCTGGCTTAGAATATCTGATCAAATAATGTATGCTCTAATAAATGTTCAGACTTTCTGGTTATTTAGAATAATAACAAATTAGTTGGATTTTGACCGAAATACTCTCCCATATACATCAGGCACTGAACCAAGTAAAATATGTAATTAGATGAATCACGGTCTCCTTGCACCCTATTGCCCCGCAAGGACACTTAGATCTCAAGATGCCGGCTATCTGGTGGTTCCCAAAATTAAGAAAAAAACAGCTGGAGGTAGGGCGTTCTCATATAGAGCGCCTCTTCTCTGGAATAAACTACCCGTCTCAATTAGGGAGTCTGATACTGTTTCGACGTTTAAAATTAGGTTAAAACGTTATTGTTTAGTCAATTCTACAACTATTAAAGGTAAGTATGTTACTAGTTGGAGGCAACGGGGGACGGGTTGTTTCCATCCTTATTCTTTAAGTATAACTTATTTTAGAGTTCTCTTCCCCTGGAACAGATTTCATGTTCCAAATGAGGGGGGCTGTCGCTGTCTTGGTGTGTGGGGTTGCATCAAATTCCCCTTTTTTGCTCTGTTAAATTGCTGCACCAGACCACACTTGACCGGTGGGGATCTCATTCTATTATGACTGTAACTGTTAGCTGCTCCTGGCATTCTCTAATCCCTGCTCTCCTCTCTCTGTCCCCCCCCACACACATCCCTTGTGGTGTGGGGGGTTTGAGTTGTCAGCACCTGCCTGGTCGTCGGTCAGCCAACGCTGGACCTGGTCGCGAGTCTCCCGGTCCTGTCCTACATCTATAAAGTTGAATAATGGATTTTGGTGTTTTAAAAACCCATCGACACTGTATGACTATGTTTAGCCTGTGTTCTGCTCCTCTCTCCCACCAACCGTCTCTGGAGGAGGGGATCCCTCTCTGAATTGCTCCTCCCAAGGTTTCTTCCATTTTTTTTCTCCTGTTGAGAGTTTTTTGGGAGTTTTTCCTTGTCTTCCTTGAGGGTTTAGGTTGGTTGAGGGGCAGTTCTATGGGCATATGTGAAGCCCTCTGTGACATGCTTGCGTGTAAAAAGGGCTATACAAATAAATTTGATTTGATTTGATTTTGATGATCACCCATTCATTCATTTGAATGATTACGCACTAGGAAAACACAAAACGCAGCGCCCTAGTGACTACAGAGGATGCCTAAGCTAAGCTTTATAACATGCAGACTGCACGTGTGTGTGAAAGAGTCTCCCTCGGTTCCTGATGAGTCAGTGTAGATGGTCTCCGCTGCTCATGATCTGATGCTCTGATAATGTGCTCTTTCCCCTCCCTTTCCCATGTGAGCTGCTGGCTCTGATGATGACCACGCTCCTATTTATACACTAAGCTGTGCTCAGCACATTTACGGGCACCACATAAATAATCAGTAGGTATGAAAGACAGTGTCCATGAAGGATAAGTTTGTTCTAACACAGCACTTCTTACCAACTTCCAAAACTCCCAGTGAGTCCTCCCTATTTACCCCTCTTTTTCAGTCGCTGTTCTCTCTCTCTCTCTCTCTCTCTCTCTCTCTCTCTCTCTCTCTCTCTCTCTCTCTCTCTCTCTCTCTCTCTCGCTCTCTCCATCTCTCTCTTTCTATCTTTCCATCTGTGTCTATCTCCTCTATAATGCACTGATATGCCGCAGCTAAGTCCTATGTCATAACAAAGTTAATGCTGGTTCTTAATGCAGGGGTAAACAAGTATAAGAAAGCAATAGAGGCTGCTACATCTGGCAGGCTACAGCAGTATTGATTATTCTGGAGTGCCTGGCTATGGTCTTTGAAACCAAGAAGAGGCACAAGTTACTTCCATTTCATGTCTGGTTCTGTTCCGTTTCGTCAAGCGACCTGAAGGATCAACCTTAATCTGGGATGCGTTTGGAAGATTTGATGGGACTGTGGTTTGGAAACTATTTCAGAGGTGCACTGGGATTATCCCCATACAGTGTCCTGGACATAATGTGATAGTAAAGGATGAAACCAAAAAAATTGAACAGATTCTGTCAAGATATCTTGAAAAGATAGTTTAGTAGAGAGAAAGAGCAAAGGACTGTGTCATATAACAGCACATTCAAAGTCCATAGCATACATTAAACACCCTAGTAAATCAATTTTTGGGAGAACTTTCCCAAACTTGTCATTGTCCTCCGAGGTTAGTCAGATTTACTTATTCATTCCAATGGCATATGCCCTGGAAACTACCATGACAGGAACTGGACAGGTTATAAACCAGTCATAGTCTCATTTCAGCCAAGACCCAGATTGTGGAAGAAGCACCATTGTTTGTTTAGCCTTTGAGATGCTCTCTGGTCTGTTTTGTGTATCCAATTATTTGCCTCAATATCTTCAGGCCCTGGACAAACACTGTGTGTGTGTAGAGGGAAGAGAAATGTTGAGGATCTTTCTCTCCCATATGCTATTATTAGTGCTGCAGTCAGCTGCCATTAAAACATTGGTTGTTGTTGTTGTTTAAAATATAGCATAGCATTGCATAAACCATTAAAATAACACCAAGGAAAACAGTCAATGGCCTTAGAATTCTCACCTTTCCCAGTGACAACGAAAGACTGCTATCTGAAGTGTCACTAAATAGTATAAGCATGCAAATACATTGCACCGTGAGTGTTCTTGTCAGCATATTGACATTCTAACAGATATCGGAAGGGATTATGTGACTTAAGCCTGCATGTTCTGCATGCCTGGAGAAGTGTTCTACTTGGATTGGAGGGAGATCTCACAGTGCCAGACAGCTCTGTCTGAATACGACAGTCCTCCCTCGCAGATAATCCCATGAAAAAGACAACTCTTTAATGCCTAACGTCCTTAGCACAGATTTCTGTGTAGAATGAATAACAGTTAGTTACCATGAATGCTCAAATTCCGTAATGGCTCTGAGCATCCTATATGCTTGTGACCGAAAATGTGTCATAAAACACAAAGATAAAATCTAACATGACTGCAAAAAAAACAATCACAGATAAGGTGACCTGTTTCACACAGACAAAAAACACAGATTATGGTGAAAGCTTTGAAGCTCCAAAACAACTGAGGCTTCTGTTTGAACCAGCTAGTGGCTCCTGTGGCTGTAATATTTATGGATGTGGCCTGTTATGTAGTTTCCAATGGTTAGTAAGGGAGTCAGGTGGCTGAGCGGTGAGGGAATCGGGCTAGTTATCCGAAGGTTGCCAGTTCGATTCCCGGTCATGCCAACTGACGTTGTGTCCTTGGGCAAGGCACTTCACCCTACTTGCCTCGGGGGAATGTCCCTGTACTTACTGTAAGTCGCTCTAATGTAAATGTAGTAAGGGTCACCGAAGCTAGTGATTATGGAGTGCATGTATGTTATCAACAGATGCTAGGGTTGGTTCCAGAAATATGTCAAACTGTATTTTGCTTAACACTCTCAGTGGCGTCCCACTGCTTACTTTGCTGTACAGCACCTTCAAGTCATCTTGGAACTACCTTTGGGTTTGATTCGACTGATACAACCCTGTGCTTATAACCACGGTTCCACTACAAGAGCAGATTTTCATTAAGATAGAAGCAGACTCCCTGAGGTGCTGTCGCCTACACA
Source organism: Osmerus eperlanus (assembly GCF_963692335.1). Taxonomy (NCBI): domain Eukaryota; kingdom Metazoa; phylum Chordata; class Actinopteri; order Osmeriformes; family Osmeridae; genus Osmerus; species Osmerus eperlanus. The sequence goes on from NC_085028.1 coordinate 14,153,427, forward strand.
AGAGTCTCTTCACATTCTGAACACCCGAAATACCCGAATATTTTTACCCATGAAGAATTTTTACTTAATGGACACAAGTTGAGATACTGAAATCTTCGGCACTGACTTCCCAATTGAAATAAATGTAAGGACTTAGGGAAGCAGGCCTTCACACATCTCCTCCAGGCTAGATAAACACAATAGCTGATGACTCATAATTCAACCTGCTTGAGTATATTTGAATGCTGCAGTCATACGGGCAACAGACTCCAACTCACAGCTAAGATAATGGAGACCCATGACTCAGCTAGCTAATGGAGGTCTCTATACTGCTGTACTTACAGCAGTCTCTATTCTCCGAGCAATACAGCTTTTGTCCGATTAAACGTTGCAGATTACCTATAGCTCACAGAGCTGTTATCCACCCGTGATATGGCGCAGTGGTGGAGCTGCAGCCCTCTCTCTTCATTACCTCCTCTCCTCCTCAGAGCGGCAACATGAGAGGGATGTAACACGTAGCTGTGGATTCAGCTGCTCGTTCATCCATGTCTGAGGGCCCGGGTCTGTTTCTGCTCAACCCCCTCAGACCCAATCACAGAGTCACATCTAATGTAGATGGATTCTATAGTATAAAGCAATACAAATATTTTCCATCAACAAAACGAAAGACCAAAGTCTATGTGATCTTGGTCTGATATTGAATGATAAATACCCGCTCCTGGTCTTTGTGTAATTGGTACTTAGATCAGTATCTTCCCCCAGCAATGACTAAATATAAAACTGAGAGAATTGTCTTTATAGAAAAAGAAGTGTTTAATTCCCATGATGAATGTTTCCACCATGATATATTAACAGCATATATAGAGTGTATTGTAAGAATCAATTCTTTTTGGTTAATGACCGGTTAGCTACAGTCAAATGCATCCCCCTGCTAGTGATAACAAACAACACCTTTATTTTCAGTGATGCAACACATAATCTCTGTATTCTCTGTAAAGGCATTTTCATGCTTTTGACCAAAGCGACCAGACAAGCAGGGATATATAGAGAAAAGGGACGGTTGATTGTTAATGGCCCTCGGAGGAATGAGAGAGACAGCAATGAAAAAGCTTTGTAATGTCCCTGTTGCACCATGAGAGCGAGGCGGACAAAGGTGAAAGGATTTCTAGTCTGTCAAGGTCAATTGTTCCACATTGATTCGATTATGAGGGGTAAAAGAGCTTGACAATAAGCTACCTTAGTAACTGGCAATCACAAATTACAAATAGGACAGTAGCACAACTGTCTGAGAAAACAGACAAATATAAGCCGAAGCATTTGACTTTTGTAATATGAATTTCATTATATGAAGGAGAAAATCTGTTTCCTTTAAATCCTGTAAGCGCCAGGACCCACTAACGATACGTTCAAAGACTGTTACATAGGTCGTCCGGTTGGTTGCCATGAATTTCTGTCTTGCTACATCTCTCAATTAGCGCAACGCAAAAGCAGTCCATCTAACACGTACAACAAATAATATCCTTCGTAGTAGCTATTTGCATTAACGCAGGCAGCAGAGCGAGCTGTGAGGTAGACAAAGAGGGAGAGACACAGGGTTATTTGTCATTACGCTGTCATCATTTCCATTTGGGTGATAGACTGTGCTAACTATGAAACCCCAGCCAGGCTTCATCCCTTCTGGGAATAAACAGTGAAAGGAGACTCAGCACATTGAGTTCAAAGCCGGGTCTCAGATTGTAGTCATTGCAGTTAATCCCATCACGGGAACACACACTGTAAGGAGCCAGGGTGGGAAGATAGGATATGCATATACTTGGAGAATGGGATCAGTAAGGAAATCCAGCCAGCCGAGCAGAACAGGAGGTGTGTGAGGCGAGCTCAGAGGTTAATGGATTAAGCAGAGAACCAAGCTCCCTCTCATTAACCTGGCACCATTGTAGAGGGGCTGGCCCCTTGCGCCCCAGGGCTCAGGCCGTGTGCCTCTGTCCTCAACCATAACAGCGGGGCCCCGGGCCTGGCCACGGGGCCACCAGACAGCCCCCTGGAGGCCCTGCCTATCCATCTGTGAAAGGCAGATGATGGGGGGACTTGGACTCGCGCAGCATGCCGGCCCCGTGACTCACAGACGGATACCAGATCTGGCAGGATTTGTCACCATAATGGAAATGGTGTGTGTGTGTGTGTGTGTGGTGGTGCTGGTGGTGGGACTGTGTCACTGGCTTGCAGAGACTCCGGGTGGGTGGAGGAGAGCGGAAGAGGTGGTTTGACAAGTGCGTGATGCATGCTCCTGTGACGGCAGCAGGCATCAGAGAGCAGTGGGCTGTCAGAGATTGATAACCCAGACAGCAAGCATCTACCATGGCCCCTGTCACCAGGCACAGTTCAATGAGGCTCTTTACAAGACTTTTCAGATGTACCGTAGACTCGGATCAAATGCTGGCATTAGCTAAATGCTTTTTTCATCAAAGGAACATTCCCAATCTAAAGAATTCTTCATCATACGTTCATCGTTAGCTTTTCCAAACGTTTCATCCTGCAACAAATATTGAAATATCGAATTGAAAACACATTTAATTGTATTTTTCCACCTTCCAACAAATAAAGACTACAGATCAAAAACAGCTCATAAAGTAATTGAGAGCTATTTTTGACATCCTTGCTCCTTATATAATGGAACCAGGGGCCTCATTACGTTGACAGGAGGCTGTCAGGGAAACAGCCCTGGAGCTTGTCACATCCTCCTAACAACAGCATCCACCCTGAGATGGCTCTCAGAGAGGGAATACAACCGCAAATACAACCATGACCCACCACACAAACCACTGTTTACAGGATGAGTTGGAACTGGGCGAAATTATCTGGCTGTAATATGGTGCTGAGAAACTGTCTTAGTGACCTGTGCATTCAACTGAACCGCCTGTGGAGGGAATTTATCAGGCTTAATTTACTCTCTGGCTGGGTTGCTGTTTGAGCTTATGCTCCAATATAAGTGACTATGGGACTTAAACCTGAAAAGACTCGACGCTTAATAAATCCAACCACTCCTACAAAAGGATGTTTTTTTCCAGACTTAAAACATCCTACTCACTAGCGCTAAAACCTCTGGAAATCTGCCAGCTTTGACAATATTGTGCGTTTTGTTGATGCTTTTATTGCTCATAGCTAAGGGCAAACTTCCTCACCCACATCTTCAACACACCTACCTTCTCACAAAGCTTCACCTCCATAGACTAGCTCCTTGGTGTCATTATACAATGCAAGTGCATGCAGGTGTTATTTTCAATAACTGAATGAGACAGTAATTATAAATCGTCTTGATTTTGCTATTATTTTTTAGACAACAAGCAAAAGTGGAATTCTATCCTGACATAAATCAGCAGGACACGCCAGAAAACATTCACTCATGTTTTAATATTGTTATAATCTACAGTGTTGGGTTAATAAACAATGTCTGCCAAGTGTTTTCTCTTTTGAACTACCCTAGGAGATAAAACTTTCAGACAGGTGTTTTGAGGGAGTGAGTGTCACTATAATATTCTATACGCCAACATCTCTGGAGATGACTTGTCTTGACAGTCTCTCTTTGAATTTATATCCTGTCTACGGAGTCTTCCCTGTCTGATGAAAATAAAAGAGATCGACTTGGCATCTGTCTGCGACAGAATCAAGATTCTATGCCACGTTCCGACACCGGTTTTAAAACACATGGGACTACTTGGTGTCTCGGAAGGAAACGTTCACGGTCCCTGCCAGTTTCAGCATTTGAAATGTGTACCTGATTTCACAGCTGCGCCCATACCTCAAAATGAAAGTCTAATCAGTGAATTGTGTCATTGTTTATGAAGGACTAAGGAAACAGGCTACAAACAGAAGAGCATGTCAATAGGTGTTTTGTTTTTTTTCTTACGGTAATTTGATCAAAACTAACAAACATATAAAAATCGTTCTATGTCAGGCTTGTTTTTGGCTATCCTATAGGTACACTACATGAAAGTAGTTTAGGCTATAACAAGCAACCTTTTAACACAGAAGCAGTCTTCAGTTCACAATTTAATTAGTTTAGGCCGTGAACATGAACAATCTTACATTCTTAGTCAGCCATTTTGGTCCAATGGAATTGTGTCTCAAAGCACCCTTTTCCAAATCCTAGTCTACACCAACTTTATCACTCTTCAGGAGCTGCGTTGTTCCAACTGCAATTACGATGTGCGGTGTTCAAGGTCTTTAGACCATGTCCGTATCAAAGCATACCCAGTTAGTCCCTCAGCCAGTTAAACACACTAATTTACATGCAGCTGAGGTCAGGCTATTTCTTGCGTCACGGTGAGAGAATGGAATTGTGACTTTCGTACTCACCGATGTCCCAGTTGTCTGTGACAGTCACCAGAGCCCGATGGGGAAACTACCACATGTTTTAGAAGATCCGAGAGTTCTGTCTCTCTACACACTTTTAATTAACGACAGAAGAAACTGGATGGGTTTAGAGGAAGAGGAATGAGCGGGGGGCTAAATACAATCAACATAAATATTCTGTAAAAGAGTTCTGAATTCTGTCTGAGGAGCGCTGATTAACAGCATCTCTGCAGTCCGGAGGTGGTTTTATTCTCAGTCCTGCTGCTCTGGCCTCAGCCCCAAACTCCCCACTAGTAGATTACTCTGCAACAAATTCACTTCTTGTAAATCACTCGCTGACTTTATTTTCTAGGAATCTCCTGGACAAGTCAAAGAGGATTCATGGAACAACAGCATGTCCACTTAATTAAAGGATGCTACTTCATTGGTAGAAAAGCTTTTTTGAAAGTTGTATTACTGGTTTATTACAAGATGCTGTACCTTACTGGAACAATGGCCAAGCCCAGCAATACAACACTGCCTATGTAGAAGCTCTCTAATGAGTTTGGGTCATAATTGTAAATGTGTATGTCAACAGTCCTGTGATAACTTGTTTCTACATGTTTCTATTAAATGTTTCATCATGACTGGTTAACGTGAGCCTGTTGTCTCAATCTGTTCAGTGTAAACAATAAGATAGGGAATTCACGACATTATCCTTTTTTTCCAAGCGATGAGACTTAGTTGTATGCTCAGTGATGGGATATGTTGCCCCACTTTCAGTCCCAGACCCTTGGGGACGGTCTTCACTGCACCCGCCTGCCTGGTGGAAAACAGCGAACTAGGCCTTGCGAACAACTGCACTAAATACAGGCTCACTGTTACCATAGAAACCAGCTTTGGCGCATCTCTGACTAGGTCCACACTGTATTTCATTTTGCACTTGACCCAGAAAAAAAACGAAGGTGGAGCCCAGCAGCCTGGCAGTCAAAACATCAGTACCAAGGAGATAGAGAGAGACAGAGAGAGAGAGAGAGAGAAAGAGAGAGAGAGAGAGAGAGAGAGAGAGAGGGAGAGAGAGAGAGAGAGAGAGAGAGGGAGGGAGAGAGAGAGAGAGAGAGAGAGAGAGAGAGAGAGAGAGAGAGAGAGAGAGAGAGAGAGAGAGAGAGAGAGAGAGAGAGAGAGAGAGAGAGAGAGAGAGAGAGAGAGAGAGAAAAAGAAGGGCGTTGATGAGAGAATAGATGCCTACCAAAGAGACAAATTACACAGAGGTGTGAGTATGGAGGGAGAGAGGTGTCAGCGAGCAGGCAGGAAGGCGTGCCAATGATGCCTCAAGCTGAATGAATTTACGGGGGCTACAAAACCAAGTTCTACTGAAGGGCTACCACTGACTAGGTCTGGATAGCACATAATCCCATCAGAGATATACTGGACTAAGATTGGTCCTGATGCAGAGAACCTTCTGTGTCAATAATGAAACCACCAGTACACTATCAAAGAAACGTGTTACACACTTTTGTAAGTTAAACAATTGCAGTGCACTGACCTTCCGAGCGGTGAATGGGACTGCACCCGACTACATCAAGTCTCTCCTCCAGCCTTACACCCCCCCCCCCCCCCCCCCCCCCGCCACCTACGGTCTTCTTCTGACAACCGTCTGGTGGACCCACCGCTCAAGAGCGCCCGCTCCCAACACAAGCTCTTCTCCTGTCTGGCCCCCCAATGGTGGAATCAACTCCCCACCTCCATCAGGGACACTGACTGTCTCCCCACCTTCAAGAAAAGGCTCAAGACGCACTTGTTCCGGGAGTTAGTTTCCTCCAGGATCACAATGACTCCTATTGAGAGACTTGTTGCTCTTGTTGGTTAGTTGTAGTAGTTTCAAATTCTTGTACTCGCTGTGAAATATTTTTACTGTTGATTGTTTTTTCTACAGGTACACTCTTGCACTCTTGTGGGGAGTTTCATGTTGTTCAATTGTAACTTGTTTAACTGCATGCTCTTATGGTTCTTCCCTTTGGCACTTATTTGGTTTTCCACAATGTATGCTTCATGTTTTGGCTGCTCGCAATGTTTGGGGCTATCTCGTTGTTATGATCAGTGACCTATGCTCTTTTGTAAAGCTCTCTCTTGGAAGTCGCTTTGGATAAAAGCGTCTGCTAAATGCATAAATGTAAATGTAATGTAATGCAGTGCAACTACAATGAAATCTGTAATGTAGTGATTGACTGTATAATGTATATCACAATTGTCTGCATAGCAGGCCCAAATTTGCAATTTTCCTCATGCTTGCAAAAATTACTTCAAGATGAATGATTGAGTTTCGCAATGATCACAATTACCCTTAATATATACAGTATGACATTTTAGTTGATGAGAAGAGTGGTTTGATGACCTCAATATTCCTTCGGGAAGTAGCCATTGTTTCACTCTGTCACTCCGTATCCAGTATGCAGTTACCTGGCAACTGCACAGTGCAATCTATGACTCCTGAGATAAAGAATGTATTTTAAATGTAATATCTAATCTAATATATATTGTAGTGTCCATTATTGATGTAGAGACAACTTTATGTAATCAAATGCAACAACAGCATGGCATTTGGCCCGATTATTGTTAAATCATATCATAGCACTAAATGCTTACAGCCCAAAAGATTAGAGTTAATCTGGTGGCATGAGCAGTTTATGCTTTAAATTCACTATTTTAATGGTAGGTTATAGGATGTTCCTACAAAAGAATTACCAGATTGTACTAACACAGTTTGTATTACTCAATACACGGTTTTGAGCCCATCACTGAGGAACACAAGGAAAGACCCCAGTACTCTGCTAATGTGGACTACTGTACTCTACCAGTCCATCTGGATTTGGCTTCTCTTTTCAGATGGATTGCAAAACAGTTGCAGGAATGTTTAAAAAAACTATGTCAAAAATGACATCTTTCATCCTTTACCACAGACCCAATTCATTGGAAATCCTCTTCCACACCCACAATCTTTGCCTTCGGTTTAAGATATGAGTAGTACTAATATATAAATTCACTTGACTAGAGATTTATTACGGAATTATGTAATGCCGGAGTAGAGGGTGTTGAAAATAAACTGACTGAAGAAAAAGCGATTTAAAGTATACATGTTGTTATGAACAAATGCCCAAATTAGCTGAAAATTGAAGGCGCGAGGACAACCATATCCTCATTTAATCATTACCTCTCGGCTTCAAACTCCTGATTGAGGAGACATCCTTCCTCAACACACAATGAATACTTCTGATAGTTTGAATGTAGTGATTCAATTTCAGTTGTTGTAACCCCTGTAACATCGTCTGGTGTAATGACAGCCCTGTGAAATAAGATAAACGGCTGTTTTGTGAGCAGATCAGTCATTCAGAAGGATCTGCAAATGCGAGGGGCTATGTGGACTAATTTGGGTCAGGGGATTATTGTGTGTGTTCATGTTTTTAAGCGAGGCATATAGTTAGAGGCCTTTTGAAATGGCACGGTAAGCCTGCATCCAAACACAGAAACAATGCATATGCTTTTATTTGGTATGAAGCACAAGCTTATCATTTGGATGCACGATAACTTGGGCCTAATCTCATTCTTTCCACGCTTCTTAAGCACCTTTTTCCGCTGCGGTGAAGAAGCGCTCTGCATTCTTTAAAATTCCACATCTGAAACCCCCTGTGCACTTTTCTTCTCCAGACATGTTATTTTGGGAAATGTTATATTCAGATACATATGCCTTTCCATTTTAAATACCCTGGTTTTGAATCATGCAATGAATGATTTTAGCCTGAATTATACTCAAGCAAAAATGCTATGACAATATGTGTCCCTTGCTATGTGCCAATAATCTATACGGAGAGAACATAGAAAAAGACTAAAATAATAGCTGTCAACCCCTGCCGTTCCCTGACCCAAGCAATGTCAATAGTGGTAAGACTGATCAGCTGCAGGAATGTCTCCAGTATTCTCTGTGGCATGAATCTAGTATAGATACTGTATGAACGGGTTTCTTAGATGAAGGTTTTTCTTCCTTCCTTGGTCTCCGATGTGTGGCATATGAGCTCCCAGCAGACATCATTAGCATGGCTGATTAACTGTCCAGGTTAAGTGTCCTGCACTTGAGGGCATAACGACAGTATCTGCCACTGTGAAGGTTTCCACCTTCACCAAGCAGCTTTTTTGCAAAGCGGTCCTTTCTCCCAATCAGCGAACCGGCAGGAGGTCCACTCTGGTATAAGTGACACATACAGTACCACCAAAATGACTCTGTTTGTCCTTACGAGGAGGAAGAGGAGACGAAGGATGCATAAGCCAATCACTCGAGGGATGGGAGAGAGAGAAAGTGTCACAACACTGCCTGTGGGAAAAAGTGAGTCATCTCATCTGGATTAACACGAACCCATCTCACATTCAAAATTAATGAGAGGAAGAAAAAAGAGAGAGGGGGGAGAGGTGGAAATAGTCCCATTTCCATTAATGCAACTTAAAGAAAATCAATTTTGAAGCCCAAGTTCAAAGACATTGCAATCAGTGGTTGATGGTGACTTTAAATGAGTCTCCACTGGGAATTTCTGTTCACGAGAACAGTGTAGATTCTTCCGGTTAAGGCTCTCTCAAAGGTATTTAACACTCCGCTCCTTCGACAGATGGCAGTTTCCTCTAGTTAACGTAGGCTCTGCAGTATTCATGAGGTTATCTTAGGCCTAATAATTAACATCCAGTTTGATGACACAAAGTCTGATGTCTTGCCTCACAGCAATACGGCGCAAATGACAAAGGGGTCAAAGGTTGTATACTGTAAAAGCAATTTAGTCTTTAAGACCTTCACTCTCCAGAACTCTTTTGGGTATCAAAAATCCCTAAGTGCAGTACATTTAGACTTTGAAAGGGCTTCACTTCAGTCCGTTTTTTTTTCCCCCTTTCAAAATAAATAAACAAATGCACAGCAGAGAGTTGACTCCATCCAAGCGTTGAAGACAACACAATCTTTACAAGAGCAGAGGACACTCACCACTGGATGTTTTGTGTTTGAGGGTGACTCCAAGTGCAACAGTAGGTTCAGGGTTAGGTCACACACAACCCAAGACCAACTTCAGAACACTATTTTCCTCCCCCAGATCCCTCTCCACCTGCTGTTCAATTGATTGTCCATTTCCGCTGAGAGAAGATGAGATGTCACACTAGCATTGACCGAGCAGTGCTATGGTCTTGAGCCTGGATGTCTTGAGAGCTTGTGGATCCTCTGCTGTTTGGGAAATGGAAGTGTGGTTCGCCCAGCAGTCCACTGTCGCTTGGAGATGTCTGAGTGATAGATTCCTTCATGTCTGTGTCCAACGCGCTCACAGCAACACCAGGGTGATGAATATATTACACCAGGACAAGTCATTAGTTGAATGTCATCTGCTGACTGTGTACTGATAGGGCCTTGACTTTTAACCACTACTCGCTATATGAAACGAGACCTTTCGCTACACTCATGTCATCCACACTATAATTTAATAGTGTGCAATAATGACGTGCCATATTTTGATTGATAGAGAATTCCCTTGAAAAATCACATGAAATTAACCGGTGAAACTGAATCAGTTTTCCTTCATCTTGTAACCTGCTAAGGAGACTATTTCAATGTAGACTCATGCACAATGAATACAGTTGTTAGATCTTTCCTTAATGTTTTCTGATTATTTTTTTCATATACATGTGGCTTCCATTTGTGTCTCAATGGTTCAAAAGATATTGCACCATTGTCTGAATAAAAATTACATATTTTTTAAGGCCTTTTGTAAGGCCTGTGATTGCCTCATGGTTGGTAGGCTATGTGCACAAGGTGATGGGGGGGGGGCAAATCCAGATCTTTGCGCAAATAAATATTTGTCACTGCTGGTGAAGGATCTTAGCACTCTCTGCATGCTAATTCACACAGACCCTGTCCTTCAGAACCATGTGATTAATAATGGATGCAGTGGCACTTCATGCCTGTGTCTGGGGCGAGCTATAAAACACTGAACACACAGCACTGGATCGGCAAGCTCAAACGATCGTCTTTATCCAACGATTTAAAATGTAAAGAAGGTGTTCAGCTTTCCTGGGGAAAGAAAGCGAGTTCAATGTTATATTTCTCTTCACCGGAGATGCTGAAACAAAATACAGGAAGTCAGTGAAATCTGATCATGTATTCAAGCGTGTGCCATAGATGCACACCAGCATCAAAACTATTTGCAGCAGACATGCCTTTTCAAAACCCCCTAGCTTCCTCGAGAGGAGAGGATCCACAAAGGCAGTCGATGAAAATATGAGAATCACCTGCTCGTCAGTGAACATCCTTACTGTAATTTAAAGGTCCTTTCCAAACGAATAAATCAGCACCAGTCTCATGGAATAACGCAGAGCTACATTCTGACTGTGTCAAAGCTCACACAACAAAAGGATTTCTCACATTATTGTCAGCCTGCTGCATACAAAATTAAAGACCAGTCTAAATCAGAGGCTGAAACGCAGCTAAAACTTTCTCCTGCAAGCTTATCTTTAATGCATATTCCTAAACAGATACGTCTTGGCCCTGGTTCACATTTAGATGCAAACATCCACTCTGACAGCACCATCTGCGTCCTTCCCCACTTCAGAAACATCTTCATACGTGGTCTGTGGGCAGCCGTGAGACACAATGCTGAACACGTAAACCTCAAAGTAATGTCCAAAGGGAAAGTGAATGGTTAACATGTAAATACTGCATGTTGTGTGCACTGCGCTTACAATGAATAAATTAGCCAGCTACAGACACATTAGCTAGAGGCTTTCTCCCAAACCTAAACACTTAAGCAAAGAAAACCAAACAGGAAAACAAACAAGTCGCATCTCGCAAATTAAACAGAAGAGCGCATCACCAAATGTCATCATGGCGTTTCTTGTGTCAGTGAACTGTGTGAGGCGCTTTCGATGCAAGATCAAAGTTGTCAAAGCAACTTATGCTTGAACATGACAGTCATTTTTTAAATCCTGTTCTGAAAGAGGACAGGTACATCATGCTTGCTCTACTCAAAAGCCCTAATATGATAAAAGCACCAGTAACCTATTGATTCCATAGGGAGATTATGACCTACAGTATGATGTGACATTGCAAGTGTAGACCGAAAAGGGGACCACCTTATCGTCCAAGTCAGTGAGACTCAGGACCACAATTGGACACAGTTGGCTACACAGAAGACAAACACAAACCAGAGGGATAGGATCCGCCAGACCCCCCCCCCCCCCCCCCCCCCACACACACACACACACACACACACCCCAACCCTCCGTGACCAGGCACTCAACACACAAGCCAAGTTGATTTACTGACAAAAACAAGGGCACCTTCTGTCCGAGTCAATGCTGGTGCGCAACACAGCTTCAACTGTTTTTTTTGGTTGCTCTCAAATGGTGTCCATCTTTCAAAGGTAATGGCTTGGAAAATCTAGATGTCTTTAAAAGGCAGAGAGGGGTTACACTCAAATGTGGCCACTCAACAAATCTCCACCTACTGACATTTCAATTTAGGTAAACTGACTGAAGAGGTCACCCTATCTTTGACACTTTCAAGCATTTTCAGTGTCAACAGTGGGGCTAGATGATTCATATTGCATGTCTCAATGTTTTGTGCAGATTTCAGGAATTTGCTACCAAACACAATAAAACATTGAGTATGTTTAGTCCCACAAACCACCTAAACAGTCTGTCAATAACATGTCTACAAGACTTAACTAGCTTAGTGGGCTTAGACTGTAGCTTCAGCTTATCTAATCCTCTTAACAAGAACGCCCAAACTGAGATAATTATTCATAGACGCCCCCCATGACGTTTCAGGCAAGAAAGACACTGATGGGGAGTGCCAAACAAGCCCCAGTCGAGTCATGAGAGGATAACTTATCATGACCTGTTTTGAGAACGACATCTAAAAACTGAAAAGAAGTTGAAAAGTTGAAAACAGGCAGATGAATACTGCAGTCTTGTAATATTCTGCAGTTTCCCAAGATATATTCTGCTGACATTTGAATCTGTTAATAATCAATGCCCATACTTGTTTTCTGGCTTTCAGTTTGAAAAACCAAAAGCATCTCATTCTGATATTATTATGCACTGATCAAATCAATTCAACGGAGATGACAAAATAAACTCCTGCAGTGGTAATTTTCCTATTTTATTGCCAAAACATTTTATCAATGATGGATTACAATTGACAACAATGATTGGAGCTCATTCTATAGCACCTACTTGCTACAGCAAAAGTGGACTAGTGTTAAAATACCCTGCTGTAACTGGCTCCAAACATTTATGCACTTGTCTGGAAGGGCTCAGGGTAGTGTGTGAAATGTGGTGTACATGAAGAGACTGTGTAGCCTATCATTACTCTCAGAATCTTACCCTTCGACTCATGCACAGCCGATGGATGAAAATTCCATAATAATAATGTGACAACACACAGAGCCAAACCATTATGAAAAGGAGCAGATACTTAGTGCCACTACTACACTCCCAATCTGTGAATTACCTTGTTTGTTGTAAATGGATTTACAGGCTGGTCATGAAGTCTTGCAAGACTCATGTAAAACAAAATCCCATTCATAAGTCTGCTTAGGGAGTTCATTACCTGACAGGTTGTTGGCTTTGCACCTAGAATGTGGTGATCACCTGAGTATTTAATAAACATGAGAACAATTAAATTAGTGGAGAAGATTGCTACTGAGCCAAGTAAATGTTATTGTCAAGGAGTCTACACTAAACAAACATGAGATGAGGTGAGTCAACAATGATAACTGACTCCTAGTCATATTTAATAATATCACACAACAAATCAGGCATGTGTGAGATTATTCTGTGTAAATGAACTGTCTAAGACATTTAAATCCAACATGGATCATAGCTAAATGTAAAATTCAGATCTTTTTTTTAAATGGTAGATTCTTAAATCATGTACTACCCTTAGCCCACATTTTAGGTGCTACAAATAAACAGCACAAGAAGAAGGTTGAATGTTTTTTCTAGGATCAAACCGGGGAAAGTTTGGTTATGCCAATGGTATTTGGTTATGGTATTTGGTCCGCTCATCTGCCAGTCCACCCAGGGCCCTCAACTCCAATAGCTCACACCTACACTCAGTGACATCCACATATATGTTCAAAACATACATCTGCATCAAACACTGACTGTCGCTCTCAATGTACGTGCAGTTTGATGCAGACTGTTTTCATCATATATGTTTACAACACGGGACAGAAGTTCTGACACTGTATGTACGTTGTGTCAATGTCAGAAAAGTATCTTATTCCTTCTGACAGTGGGCTCTGAAATCATAAACCCAAATTCCTCCACGGTGTGATTACGATGATGTATAGATAATGAGAAAACGGTGATAATGGTCTGTATTAGATTCATGTTGCGGTGCAGAACCACTCTGAAATACAAAAATAGAACACAGGATGCTTGATACAATTTCGAATGTGATGCAGTATGCAGTAAATCAGCTAACTGAATAGAAAACAGCAGGCAAAGTTAAAAATAGCGGATAAGCAAAAGCCCTGTGACATCAGCCCTCCGAGAAAAGACAGTTCGAAAAGATTTGCTGTAAACGTAGAATATTGGTAATTATACTTTACATTTGCTTATTTACTTATTACGGTGGATGTTGAGAGCAATCACACACTTTCAAAATGTTATTTATTGAGTATTCATCCACACCATAACATGGCAGTATTTTTCCCCACACGATGTTCACTTAGCTATGATGCCATTTGGATTGAAGGTATTCTTTTCTGAACAGATGTGAGAATTCAATTTATTTCATTACTTGTATGAATTTATTGTATAAAATGGTTGATCAAACACAAAGTACACAAAATAGATCTTCTCAGACAATGACAGCAAGGTCTATGTAATGTAAACTATGAGCATGCAACAACAAAATAATATGAAATCAAAATATTATTTTATTATTACTAATCCAGAAATTACCTCCCTATTCAGATCAAGACAGACATTTGCATGGAACAGGGCCCACGCATTTCACTTCAGGAAGTGTAATGGGTTCAAACTCCATTTGTGCTATTCTCCAGGGTACCATACCGGATTAAAAGAACATGCTCAAGGTACATATAGCATGGGCAGCATGTCCATGCCCCTGGCTCAAGACTGGACGCTTCATGGAAGAGTTCAACATCAACTGTACAAATTCATCAATTCCTCAGCATCCTGTGGTATACTTTTTAACAGTTTAGCAATATATGCGTAGAGCATATCACAAATGTATGACCATGTAGTGCATCATTTCAATTGAGCTAAATAGACACTTATCTGTACAGGTACCTGGATGATTGAGCTTTAGGCTCATCGGCCATATGCTGGGACACTAATTAGGAGAGGACACGCTGCGAGGAACATCATCCCCTAAGTCAAATATGGAGGTGCATCTGCTTGCTGCTGGTCAAACGGACTGATATTTCCACCTCACATTACAAAATCTGGAGATGTTCTCATTCAACATACTGTAAACAAATTACTTGTCCTTTAACCCTAAAAGGGGTCCTCTGCCTTCAAGCATGGCTTCACCCACATCACATCAGCATCATCTTTTGCGGACACTGAAGACTAAAAGCTGTCTAAAGTGGGTTAATTACTTGTGAACATTTGGTTTGATATTGGCCTGCATGCCTGCAGACATCTGCATTTCTGGACGACCTCTATGCCCAGTAGCCTCCGCAGAGCAATAATCACAATCTTTACTCTGCAGAAATCTGGGAGCAGACAACTGGCGTCATCAAACCGCAAAGTCAAGCAAGGCTCCCAGGAGCGGGTTGTATGAAAGTCTGCAGCACACCTGCTTAGCTGATCTCTAAGTAAAATTGCATAGGATACTATTACGTATAATACTTTTTTTATCTTTATCTTTATTTTTTATCTGTCAAGTTTTTATAATTGTATCACCAGCATTCATTATATCCAGGCTTTTCTTTTCTTAGAACAGTTATGATGTGCAGTTTGTCCCTTGTGGGAGCCGGCCTTTACTGTCTTTCCATCTCATTCTTTTAATAATTTGCATGATATTGATTATATTGTACCTGCATCCTATGAAGACTTTAGATAGATACTGGGAATACCCTTTTTTAAACTTGAGATTTTAAAATAGAAATATCTCATGGTTGCGCAGAATTCCTTTACTCGCGCTGATATACACATAAATGGCATCTTTGAAGATGGTGAAATGCACAACAGATGTCACAGTCTTGTTGGCAAAACTCTTTCCCCCACATCTACTCAACTGACAGCCAAGTGTCTTCTTGCTTTAGTTGTCTGATCTAAATATCCCTATCATACCAAGATTCAAAGACCTGCACCACTGTCAACATACTTTTAAAGACTTAATTGGAGACATCTGTGCTTTTATCATGTAAGGCACACTTGGGTCTTAAACTTAGCCAGCTTCACATTGGTCAAGAAGTCATTAAGGAGTGATTTCAGGTACCCACACCTACCAACAAATATTCCACTAGTCATACAGTTATAAGATATAACAGATATAAGTTCATTCTTCTATTGCCTGTTGGTTTGGAGTCTACAGTTCCGGGGAAAATGGGGGAATTAATCATCTGAATCAAATATAATAAGGCAATAATTGCAACATTTGGATGTGCCCCAGAAATAGACCCCAACCTCTTTCTCAGATGAGTGACATCTGGAGACGCACAGCAGTCTATCACAGTGTTTGCGTCGACTTCTCCAGCCTTACCATGAACAGACAGGGTATCCATGCACGTGCTACTACTGTGCTAATGCCACGTGTGCATCCCTTCAGATGGTTTACCCACTGGGATCTACCTTGAATCCTGCAATAACCTTCTTTCATCGCAAAGAAGGTTATGACACGTCATTATCTATCAACAGAAACACTGCGAAGGACAGGAAGACAATTAATTGAATGAGACATTTCAAAGTATTTGTACATGGATTCATTCAAGGGCTCTCATTTTACTGTAGCATCTACTCTTAAATCTGTATTATTATTACTTTGGACCTAATGAATTGCAGCTATATAGAAAATGGTTTGGAGAAGCACAAAATGGGTTTGTGCTTTAAAGATGAAGGCTGTTGCTGCAAAGTTGCTCCAAATGCATTTTCCTCAAATTCCCTGTCTCTTTTATCCCAGCTAGTTCAGTTGAAGACAACTAAACTAGATTACTGGCTCCTTCATGTCACTTCTGTATGAATCCTTGATCCCAAATCAAGCTATAATTCACAAGAGAATATTACTGGGGAGGTACGTAGTTCCTCAGGCGTAGAGAGTGGGACTTCCATAGGTAAAAGGTAATGAGGTGATTGAGGGATCAGGACCTGTGTGTGAATGAAATTGACTTGTCATTGAATACAAATCCCAGTTTACAATTTTACTGTTAAATCAACTGAGGATCTTAAAAGAGAGAGGTGCTGTTCATTTGTTGAACATAAAAATGATAAACTCCCAGAAACTCATCAAAGCAAAACATCAATCAAAATGGTAGAGGTATATGAGAGGTAGAAACATGGGCAGATGTCTGATGTCAGATGATACGCCTGTTCAGAATATTTGGCAGAACTGTATTTTTGCCTGTTAAGCTGTTAAAAGTTTGCATTAAATCATATGCAAATACTCAGTCAAAACATTTCTACAACAGGTATCACAAAAACACTCTTCTGTCAATAAGGTCACAGTGGGATTGGTACAATTTAAGTAAAATAAATACGAAAGTATAATCGGTGTAGAATCGCTCAAATGGTGAAAGCCATTTGAAAAAGCATTTATACACTGTTATGGAGTAATGGGTTCACAGAGAAAAAGGCTTTTTAAGTAAGGAAATCATGTAGTACCAGGGAACGATAGCATGTTCAGTAAAGCTTAGTCTACAGACAGATATGTCTGCTATGCTTCATTCCTATCGATAAGATATTTGACCTTCTCCCAGCACATTCTGTCTGACAGGTGTGACTGTTTGGTGAGCATGTCTCAATGCAGTTTGACTGAAGTGTTCGCTGTTGGCTTAACCTGTCATGCCATTGCTGTTCCCCTCCCCCTTTTACAGTGACTTTGGTTGATGGATTTGGTTGTTATCTCATGCATTTAAATGTCACCCAACTGCATTCCCCAAAAACCCCATAACAGAACAAGTGCATGGTAAGAGGGTCACAGTGAATTCTGGATCCACTGCGCTCAAACCTATTATAAAACCACTCACACTATGTGAGTGATTCAAGAAACATGCACAACATTAGCACATTAGTACCCAAATGATTCAAACTTGCTACTTGGATCATTGGTAAAATTATAGGTTGGTTGCATAGAACAATTTGTCCTCCCTCCAGCCCATTTAAAACCCCTTAATTTCACTACATCATGAAAAAGAACCAGAAGTGATTTGTCAAAAAGCAATTATGATGTTTTACAACCCTTTATCAATTGGGAGATCTTGTATGCATATCAGATATCAAAATGACCAAAGAGTCCTAAAGCATACAGTTAACCGTTCCACCAATGTAGGTCTGTTACATATACCGTATATAGCTGTACCACTCAAAGTGGCTTATTTTCTTTGGCCTGATAATCAATTCTCTTGCATCATACATTCTCTTTGTGATTGTCAAATCCACTCATTGGCCATGTGCCAAAGTGTTCTCAGTGTATTAAGGAGATGCTCTCTAGTGTACAACTGGAGGGACAAATAAGTCACTATTCTCATCACACTGAGTAAACTAAAACATTAATTATGAAAGTGATTATCCTTGTTGCAGTGACAGATTAAATGTAAATATGACTTGATATCCAAAATGATGAAAGTGCGATCATGTTCTTCATCTGAACAAGAAAAAGTGTGAGGTTTCACTGGTACATTCTGATTACGTTTTTATTCATCTCATTTTATTAATAACTGGCAAAAAAATCCATCATCTGGGGGCAGAGTACATTCTTGATGCTGAGTTAGCAAATGTTCCAATTATTCCTCTTTGCTGCCTCAGAAGGAAAAGTACAACTTTCTTGAGCCATTAAAAATGACTTGTAGTACTGTACAAAATGATAGTGTGATAACAGATAGATGCTATAGAGTTCCTGTCCTGCTCAGTAAGACTGTTTATGACAGGTTCAAATTAGACAGCTACATCAGACAGAGAATTTTGTTTATTAAACTAAAAATTGAGCTCTTTCAAGTTGGCTACAAATTTGAAACCTGAACCAACTCCTCGTCAACCCTCTTTGAACATATTTGACCTTAAAAGGTTGTTGAAATGCCCATACTGATTCTGGTGTCCACAGAAATGTCTTGATGAGCCCTTCTGAACAATTGTTTTTTTTATGAAGAGAAAAGGCTGAGGTGATCCCCCCCCCCCCCCCCCCCCCCCCAGAAATTATACAAAATTAATTACCAAAATTGTCAGAGAAGTTTCTTGTTTGGTGTTCTTAACAGTGGGTCAAAAACAAGGCCAAGCATCCGAGAGTAAAGAAAATGTTAATGTAGGTGCTGACGTGCAAAAAACAGGCATTTCATGTAATCAAAAGATTATTTAAAAATATTGTTTTTATCACAGTAGGTAAACATAAGCTACAGAGAGCTTAGAGAAATGCAGTTTTAATAGAACAGTGTGATCAATACCATCTGATGCAGCTACTGAAAGCATATGGAAATCAATGTCACCTTCAGATAAACAGTAGCCATTACAGTCTAGAGCCTTGCAGACCAGCTACTATATGGCTACCGTCTGCAGCACGCATAATGATATCATATCTCTTCATTTTAATGTACGCATAAAGACACTGACATGCAGCACTGGTAACTGTAGTCTGATGCTATCCACATAGAACGATAGTCATAGAAGAGAAACTCTTAAGGGAGACAGATGCCACCTGTAATCTTGTTATCTGTGGCCTGTGGAGTCAACAAAGGGAGAGGGAGGCTGGCCGGTGTGTGTCTTGGTTATCAAGAGACATCCTGTTTTGTAGTCGGGGCACAGTATGAGATGCTTGCTACTATGGTGGTCGCATAGGCCACTACTCTGTCTCTACCGGACTCGTGGAGTCAGGATGAGGGTTATCCAAGCTAAACCAGCTCCTTGCTTGCTATTGAGTGTCATCAAGACTTCTTCCATAGGTTACCACCTCCTCCAAACCAATACTGACAGGCCGCTCCCATGACAGTTTTTTATCCTCAGTTCATAAAGGAGTCTGCTCGCTTTCTCTCTCTCCCTCTCTCTCTCTCTCTCTCTCTCTCTCTCTCCCTCTCTCTCTCTGTCTCTCTCCCTCTCTCTCTCTTTCTCTCTCTCTCTCTCCCCCTCTCTCAAGCAGCCCTGGTGTTCTGATTCTTTATTACCATTGGATTCCTCCCTGCTGCCTCGTGTGGCCTCTGTCACAATGCTATTGTTTATACGGCCCCCAGAGCTCCACCCTACATATGATCCTCAGCAGGAAGCAAACACCAGGTCAGTCCTTTGGCACTGGAGCTCCCAGGACCAGACTGTTTTATCAGTTAATGCCAGGAGAGGCGTTGCTTTAGCCCAAGATGAGATGCAAGCTCTGGGCCCACACTCAACACTCTGCTCCCCCGAGGATATGAACAGCAATTTCCCTCATACAGATTTACAACTCAAATTTAGGCGTGGCTAAAGGAATGCCCTCAGGTGTAAGAATGATGTATCATGCAGTAATTCCAAAGCTTGTTCAATTAGAATACCAAATTTCATCAAAACAAAAGGCAACCAAGACATCAACTAGCTGGTAAGAAACAGCAGTCCCAGGAGCTGTCCATGATGCATAGCATAGAGGGGAGAAGAAAGGAAGCTGTTGTTTTCCACTGCAGAGAATGAGAGGTACCATAGAGGTGGTGAAGCATAACAGATAAACAAGAGTCACAACCAAGTAACTGTTTTAAATCTATTTTAAAATGTCTTTCATGCGGTTGGCAATGTAGCCCACCTTGTAACTTAAGACCCTGATTTGCAGTATGGTTGTTTTCCATGTGTGTGCACTAAATCTACACGCAGTTATTTCACTCGTCCATCATTTTATGGCAGTGTTTGCTGTGTGACAAATACACCTCAGCAACACACTCGGTGGAGATTTCTCTCCAAAGAATTTGCCACATTCTCCCATATAAAAGGTCAATGGTTTTGGGCGTATTGTTTCTCTGTCGTTTCTGCTGAGCCTGGTAATAGACGTATCAGTCCTGATTTCGTAACGCTAACACATGACACCAGCACTCTGAGCAGCTGCTGTAACACAATGCAACAGACTGGCAAGAGGGTAGCTTCCTTCATCTCGCCCCGCTGCCCATACAGCAACCTAGAAACCAGCACCAGTCCCACACGTTCACGCCTTGTGAATCTCTCTACGGCTGGGATCCAGCTGTGTGAGAGAGAGGGCTGGGACGTTACACAACATGCAAATGAACCCTAGGCTCGATAATGAGTTTCTTGTGGGTGATTTAATTTGGATGGCACTTGACACTGCCACCCTGAGCCTGGCTTATCCTGTAACAGTGCACAATACACTGGTGAGATCAACCCACTTTAGCAAAAATATTCAGTAAAAATAGAAATATGAACCGATGGCAAGGCACTTCACAAGTAGGGTGAAGTGCCTTGCCCAAGGACACAACGTCATTCAGCACGGCCGGGAATCGAACCAGAAACCTTCTGATTACTAGCCTGATTCCCTAATCGCTCAGCCACCTGACTCCCTGTTTGTGTGTGTTGTTCGTTTGAATAATAAACCCAATAAGATTCAAGCGTTTTGACCCACCTAAGAATGAACTTCAATTATGTTTTAATAATATAATGGCAACATCCTACAATACATATTATTTGGTGCACCTGTTCAGCATGTCAATCGTAATGAATGTCATCTCTTGTGCTCTTCCTAACTATATTCTCAACGCGATTGATTACCATTGGTTTTTGTCCCCATAAAAAATGCTCCACCCATGAGTGGGAAATATCTACATTTACATTTTAGGCATTTAGCAGACGCTCTTATCCAGAGCGACTTACAGTAAGTACAGGGACATTCCCCCCGAGGCAAGTAGGGTGAAGTGCCTTGCCCAAGGACACAACATCATTTTGGCACAGCCGGGAATCGAACTGGCAACCTTCTGATTACTGGCCCGATTCCCGCTCAGCCACCTGACTCCCATCCTATCTGTTAGGAATAAAGACTTAAATATAGCAGTTTGTGAATTTAACAATACATCAATGAAGCAACACGACCCTGTTGTATTCCTTTTCTGTGAAAATCACTTTAGACTGTGGCTGCTGTCTATAAGCGGCTGTTCTGCTGTGCTTGACCACCGAGTGCTCTAGTCGGGTAATGGTCATGCACAGATGGGTGCAGCTCATTTATGATGGTGGATTCATTCTACTGCCACTGTCTCCAAGCAGAGCTGCTATGTAAAATGAATTCCTCATAAAGCAGCTAAGCCACGCCAGCTCAGCTTGTCACTGCACTGACTTTCCCCAGGGGTTTGTCATGGAAGGTAGTGTGGATCAGGCTGACCGATACAAGGAGCATATGCTTGGATTTACAGTAAGTGTTTGGCATTTAGTCTCACCTCTCCTAAATGGGTTTACAACCCTGCTACTACCATGTCTTCATCTGGGAAGCCTTTCCTTCGCCTATCTACATTCACAAGCGAAAACAGATCATCCAGCACCCTGACCTCCTGATCCCTCTACTGCCTTTGAACGCTGATCTCGGCATGGCCAAAAAATTACTTGCTATAGGGGTCAGTGCCACTAAGATACCATGAGATGAATTCCTGAAAAAATGTAGAGGAGAGAAGGATAAAGGGTGTGTGTGTGTGTGTGTGTGTGTGTGGATGGGGGGGGGGGGAGGGGGGAGGCTTTATAGTGAAAGCAATGACCTCGTAAAAGGCTACTTTAAGGCTCATTAGTTTGACAGTAATTATCACCCTTTTTCTAAGATGCTTTAGCCTATTGTTATTGTGCTGACATACTGATTTGTCACCTATTTTACGCTATTCAATACATGAAAGATGATTCACTTATCAATTACCATTTCAATTAACAAATGGTGCGTTTTGGACCAGTCCGATGTTGCTTTTGACAGATAATATTCCTAAACAAGCATATGCATGCATAATACATGTATTTGGCAATTCAACGTTTTGTCTTCGGCCACTACTTCTAAAACATAAACCTACTTGCGCATGAAACCAGATGATTGTAGAGTAATATAGAGCACTAACTGAAAAAAGAAATGTGGGTATTTGGGGTATTAAAGCACATTGCCTACTATGTCGTTAGCATGAGGCATATAATAAGGGCCATAGTTAAACTGCAAATTAGGGATCGAATTCAAAACCTTTCCTTTTTAATTCCCGCTAAGGTTTCATTGGTCGGCTTTGTACCAAATAATAGATGGTTCTAGCTTAGCAGTCAGTGTCCCCATGCGGCCATTGGGCTTTTCTGCACTGATGAACATACTCCTGCTCTACTGCTAACTTGCGAAAGTATGCCTTGTGCTGATACAGACACGCCCGTAGCATTCGGTCATTTGCACTCAAAGCTGCCTGACTAAACACTGATGGAACACTTAAATGTAATTATTCTCACCTGAAAGCTTTTTAGTTCTCACTTCCCACCATAGGCTATTAAATCACATGTAGCCTATACGCAGTTTAATTGCATAGCGTCAATGCACAATGGTGCATACATGTCTGTGATAAGTGTTCACAGATTTGCTTCCCTTTGATAACTTGCAGAAGTCCCATCGGTTTTCCAATAATGAGTGAGAATTACAACATCAGAAGGATGACCTCGTTTCCACTGGGAACCGACTTTCTTCGCATTACACAAAAATAACCAACATAAGTGGAGACTTTCCTAAGGTCAATTGAAATCCAAAATGCGGCTGACGGCCTAGATTTCTGTAAATCATATGCTATTCGTAGGTACTGTAGGCTGTTGAATTTGTTATTATTCAAAACAGTAGGCCCATGTAAATTGTATTACAAACACCTTTAAAAAAGTGAACTGCTTTGCCAATGAATCACTTTTTCTAAGTAGGCTGTGCAATATTAATGTTGGGTCAAAAGTAAATAATAGGCTATACAATTGTCAGTTAGACTATTAATTAACCCTTAATATTACATAGTATCGACGTAATGTATATTAAGTGTATGCGTCATTCAGCCTATTTCAAGAAAGGCAACATTCAGTCTACGGGATTTCATATCTTGTCAACTTGCAACCTGAGCATCGATATCCTGACATTGGTATTCTGCCATGCATACTGTAAATCTAAATCCACTGGGCGAAACGGTGTTTCAGAAAACTACACCCTACTTTTCACAATGCAAATGTATGCTTACCTTATGACATGCGGTGGATAGCACCCCGTAGATATTGTTAGAAGATTACATATGAATTATTTCCGCACAAGCATTATCTTACAGTGGTATTTCTAAGTAGATCGTTGGACGAAAGAGTTCGCTCCAAGGTGACATCGATTTCGCTTGAGAAAATGCTCACCGAATTGATGCGCGTCTTAAAGCATCATTTTCAAATCCAGAGCTACCATTCTGTGAAATTCCTATAGGCATGCTATCTTTCAAATAGTCTATCGGGTTAAAAGCTCAAACCACACCTTAATTCCAATATGATCCAAGTGGGACAGAAAGCGACGTAAATTGAAAAGCTATTCCAATGCCCAGTCGAGAGCTATACAGTCCAAAAGTGTCTGATTCCAGAGTGTATTAGATGTTGTATCAGAGTGTACTGAAGTGTACTACGGTTGGAATTATTTGGCAACCATAGCATAATGAAAAATCTGGCAGAGAGAAGTAAAATGCATTTTAGGATCCCGTGAAGCAATGGGTAGCTCTTCAGACACTGCCCCTGGTGAAACAGACGCAGTGAAGAAACTGTAGGTGTTAAATTCAGACGCGCCGTCTCATTCTGTTCGTATCCAAGTAGACTGAGATTGTCCTGAATGTCAACGCCAATGCTACATTGACTGATAAACACTGTCCTATATGGTATCCGTAATACGCTATTGCTTCCCAATTCTCAGAACAATTCACCCAATGTTCTTATCGCTTTTGGTCGGATTGTTATCGTAACTTCCATCTTCGATACAGTGCGGTGTTCCCACCCACGCATAGGCAGGCGCTTCTTTTACGTGATACAGTCCCAATATATTTGCTTGACTGTGCGAGCAATTCGTTTTCATACACGACTTGCTTTGTCCGCTCCTCCAATGAAAACAATGCGGTCGATTTTTCCCAGGCAGGATGGCAGTAGCAGTTCTCTGTACCCTGCATCTGTACCCTGCGTCGTCCCATGGACCGGAGAGCTTTTGCACTGCGTCTCTTCTTAACACCCAAGTCATATCAGCGTACTAAGAGGATGACGGCTGTTTTAAATGAAAATAAATCTCCACGCCAAGCATACAGTGAACCGTGTAAGTGTATGGAAATCGTGGTCCAATTAGTATATTTTACAGCAATGATTGATACTACAATGCACTACTTTGGTGTTATTACACTGAAGGCAACTAACAACAGTATATAAATAATTTATGTTAATACTGTTGAGATTCATACTCTCATGGATCAACAGAAAACTAGAAGCACCATGGGGGTAAGGTTTTTGGATGGAAGTTTGGATTGCAGTTCACCATTTGATTTCCTACTCACAATCCGCATAAACATGATAATGTCATATTCTTTGCATCTCCAAAACATAACCTCCATGCTTTAAATTCTATTAGCTGAACAGGATTACATAGACACCCACACAGTGTTGTAAAGACAGCTCCAGCATGTTTGTGACACACTCAACTCCAGAGTCAGATCAATGGAGTTGGCCGAATTTCATGAAGGGAGACAGCCTCGTGAATTTCCACCCACGAGAAAAACAATGGATAATCCACTCTCAGAGTGAATAAGAGCCACATCAGCCCCCTCGGTGGAATTAAATGGGGGCTTTTAATGTGCCATGCCCTCTGCACAGTCTTTCTAAAGAGAGGATGACTGTCCTGTCCAGATGAGTGCTGCATTTGGGCAGGGTCCATCAGCCAGTATCCTGTATCTATAGTAAGTAGTTTAGAGGATGGAGGAGGAAATGCTGATGTGGACATTTACATTTATTTGACAGTATACAGCAATTTAAGCCTTTTATATTTGTTTGAACTGCTGATTACTTTATTTCCAGTCTGGTGGACAGTTTGTACTTTTATAATTTTAGAAAGTTGCATGTCAGCGTTTCACCTTGATTGGTTGTGAAAGGTTAGCTGGGTGTTCACCTTTGGTGCCAGACTCCCGAGTTCACATTCCAGGTAGTGCATGTCACATGCACTACCTGGAATGTGCACTACCTGGAAAGGTTCAGGTTACACATGCAGCATGTGTAACCTGAACCTTTTAAACGAAAATCCAAGAAAATACAGTGACAATGGTGTAGGATTTTCTTTTATTATTCTTTCGTGAATTTGAAAGAAAGAAGAAAGAGATTAGCTGAAAATCCGTTGTAGACCAGGGTCTACATTTTGGGGGATATAGAGTGTCCATGAATGAGCATGTTCATTGGCTAGATGAATGCATAGGGCCCCTGCACTGCATACTGATGGCAGTAGACACAGAGCATTGAAAGAAAGCCAATCCACAATTTATGTCAGGCTATCTCTCCATGGGGCAATGCTGGCTTTCGCAGTAATGCACTGTAAAAGTGATTGATTGTTATGATATTGAAAGATTGTCCATCTGAACTGTCCTTAGTCTCCAAAATGATGAAATTACTGTGCACTGGTCTTTGAAAGTATAGAAGAAGATAAGGTCAGTTAGACGCATCCATTCTCATAAGTTAATGTACTCTTTCCGAAAGTGCAGATCATAAAAAGGTGACTGATCAGAGATCTAGAGTAAAGCCTCTTTCTCCTAATATCCCGAGAGGTTTGGCTTAATGTTGTGGAACATATTAGGTATGGTTGTTCCCCAGTCCTCTTTCAGGTGGGATCCTAAACTAGGTCTAAATGCCTTTTCTGATCAAAACATAAGTGCCCTCACCATTTTAAAACAACTGGCTCAGGTCAATTTCCAGTAGGCAGAGAGAAATCCCACAATTTTCGTTTTCACTATTAGGCCCAAAGGCCCACCAATCGGATGGCCCGTTTTGGAGTGCCTGCTCCCCCTGTGAGCATGGTTGGAATAGCGTGAAGAAGGATTCAATCCAAGTCAAATACAATAAAAGTCCACTCAGGAACCAGGACAGCCATACATGATCAGGGTGGCCATGATTTTCATCTGTCCTCTCAGTGAGCCCCGACCCTGGATCCACCCGCTCCACTTCCAAAGATTTGCAAAGATTTTTCTTTTCAATCAGATTACAACCATGTTCACATAGTGCATCGGAGCCTGGCTAGTGCTCTCTATTAACAGATGCTGTAATTGGCTTGTTACCTGTAGTGTTTCACTACCTGATAATATACAGTAAATACCTCCAGAGAACATTGCTTTTTTCGAGGTCACTGTGACTATGAGGTTCTTTGACTTCTGGGGCCTCAAACTGCGAATCCATTTGTGGATTTGTAAAAGTAATAAGTGGGTACTGTGGTGTTGAAATGGGTTACTCATCACATACAATGGTTTGACACTGGGAAGTATAATTTTGTTGTTCACTGATTATGATTCAATGGCTTGAAATAAGCTCAGAGTCATACTGACACCAGGTGGTCATTTTCTACGCCTTAGCTTTTTCTCCAGAGTTAATTAAATTTCCTTTCAGAGTTTATGGAGCACCCCACGTCCATTTGAAGTCACTAAAAAGACAGCAGACAGTCTTTGGTTGGATTTGTGACTGGTCAATTACAATTCCTCGTATTATGTTTTCACTCATTATTTCACATATTGTGTTTTAATTTAGCCTCCCAAGAGGAGCCAAATATATTTCAAAAGTAGGAAAGTGAGAGAGAGAGAGAAGTCAGTTTCCCTATCTGAGGGAAAAAATCTCAGCAGTACAATTTTCAGGGTGCCATGGCAACGAAGCATTCAAAAGAATTTTGATGCGAGCAGCAGGGGAGGAGAAACTGATGACAAGGGACACAATTTGTTACCCCAATTGCAAGAGCAACAGAGCCTGATTGCGCACACAAGCATCATGCCATAGTTCTTATCTGGACCGTTGATTGAAAACACGGTTGTTCTCCACTGTCCAATCATAATAGCCCTTCCGCCATAGGATGAGTTGGAGAGGCTGCAGCATCTGGATCTCCATGGAGATGGAGGACTCCGTTCAGGTTGCTGCTGCATCAAGTGAGGCTGCAAAAGCGTTGGCATAGCGATGGGAGGTAGATACCATCGGATTGGCGATGCTGCCAGATGAACACAGGACAGGTGCTGGGCGGAGACTGGCAGTACTGTCTGAGAAACTCAATTTCAGATCACAAGAGGGGAAGTGGCAATCACCATAGCAGTCCAGCTGTCCATCTTCAGCAGCCATGCGCATACCCTCCAATCTCACTCTTCAGTGCTCTGCAAACAGACCCCTGTCCTGGCAAACATAATCACGCGCAACACAGAGATCCAGTGGCTGTCTGTCGTTAAAGAGTCTGCCCAGCAAACACCCCACACATCCCAGTTAAACATCTTTTTACACAAGGCAACAATGTACAACCATCAGTTGAATGTTATCTGGTGATGAAGTCTTGAAAACACAATATTTGCATTTGTTAACATCCATGAATGTTTGTTTGTGGCCATCTGTCATAAATTGTATTTTCATGTGCAGGTAAACACACAGAACATCCATGAAGCCATATGGATTGACTCTTGGGAGCACATTACAGTAATATGTGGCGTGTATGTGGGTAGAATAAAGACCTTATATAAAACTAATGCTGAGCACCTCTGTGTCATTTCATCCACACTCATCTCTCCCTGTTGCTTCCTCGGTTCTACGATAATTCTAAGATAATCAACATTCATTAAGTTTCCATGTAATGGGCCTACACACACTGAATTTAAACCATTTCATATTCTCCTAATCCTACATACCATTGGTTGAATTGACCCAGATACACAGTGATCAATTGCTGGTGATTGAGCTGCAGCGGCCATGACACTCTAACACCAAGAAGATCGTTGAATGAAGGAGTTGTGCTGCTAATGAAGAGCTCAGTCATTATGTTTTGTCATCATGCGCTGCCTTTGTCTGGGCTGATGTAGGTGAGCTCCAAGGTTTCCTGTGCTGGCTTTATGGTGTAGAATAGATGAGTGTTAGGGTTCAGTGGGTGTGTGGAATGAAGGGGACCAAGGTTATGGTACAGGTCCATGCTTGCCCAACACAGTGGACTGTGTCAGTGACTGAGAGCCTAACCTGAGCAAGACTCCTCTTCTCTGGGTCGGCTCTCTGATGGAGTGTGTTATCAGTTCAGGCAAGGAGGCTAAATCACTGGTTGAGCAAAGGTTAGAGCAACTGGTCTGGACTCTCTGCCTTGGAGGGCGAAGGGGTGAGTGACAGAGCTGCCTGAATCACAGGAGAGCGCTCAGGGGTGGAGAGTGACTATATCGCCCTGGGCCAAACTCTGAGATTTAGGTAGTGCCGACATTCTGTGATGCAATGTTCAATCAAAGCAAGACAGTGCTTGATGAGAAGTGTGTTATCTATAAGTACCACAAGCCTAGCTCACTGTTTCTGGTTCTGTGCCTCCACAGTTCAACATTGTTCAATCAAACAAATAGGTTACACAACTTGATGGGTGATATAGCTTATCTACTGGAAATAATTTACCTCTATTCAAACTGATGTATGAATGTTGTTAACCATGTGTAATGTCTTCCTGTATTATCATCGGTACAGTAGGAATATTGCCTTCTGTTGTACCTCTATGTAATGTCTCTTAGTTTGACCTCAGAAAGGACAACATAACGTTTGTGAAAGTCAGGACGTTCATCTGCTGTCAACTGCCACTCTGGCAGACAAAATACCATTACTTCATCCATAACAGTCATGGCCAGATCCTTATTCAGCTTCTGTGGAAGGGTAATGAATTAGATTCCATTAGAACTGTCTGACATGGCGACAGCCTGGTCCAGCGCTTGCTTCCTCTGTCAATTGCGCAAATATGCTTTTCCATCTCCAAGAAGAAAGTTCTCGAGGGATACCTCCATCCAACGTTTTATCATTGCAGCATTGCCTCTTCCTGTGAAGGCATGACATATTGATTTTCCTCCAATGTAGCTGTTATGCAAAAAGAGAACTTTGAGCAGCTGTTTACAGTTGAGAACGCTCTAGCCTCCTCGATACACTCCCCACCTCCGCTCCACCAGCTCACTTTTGTTCTCGACAACACCGCCAGCCTCACACTGTGCTGCATTGAAAGTCCTCTTTCCACCAATCCCAGTTGGACAGCAGTGCTGCGGGTCAAACATCTGTTGTTGATCTTTCCGGAGCGCTGCTGTGTGTTTGTACACAGGAAGAGGGAGAGCACTAAATAGCTGGGCAAGGCGGAGCCCCCCCCAGGGCCCTGCGTAGCTCAGCAACTTCAATAGATAACTCTGTCTCAGCTCCGCCATGTTTTGGCCCCTGGCACTCCTTTGCTTTCCGCCACTGTCATTATTACCAAGCCTGAGATCGAGCCCCACTGCAGTAAAACCCCATTAATTTCCCCCGGCGCCCATCATTCAATATTCAATAGCTACAGTTCTGTAACACCAACTGTGGATCAAGCTGTTGAGATCGCCTTCCTCCCTCTCCCCGTCCGATGTCATCAACGCTCAAAGCAGGGTTCCGCAGAGGTGTACCACCGTGTTTTCACACGTGAGTGAGATGGTGTACTGTCAGTACATAGTCATGCTGCTGTCTTTAAGATGTTTTCCCGATCTATCGTCAGGATATAAGAGCAAGGTACTAACGGACAATCACTTGTCTTTGGAGTCTCATTAGTGCGTTCTAATGAAATGTGCCATTAAAGGTCTAATCACTTAGGTGGGTTTTCCACTGTCTAACTGGGAACGGCTCTGTCGGCCCTCAGTTACCCTTCCTCCATAGCAAATGTTTAGACATCATATAAACCAGGTGACGATCAGATCTGTGATGCATGGTCATGTAAAGTGCTAGCTGATCTCCCCAAGGCTTGGCACATGGGTCGCAGCACTAATATAAACTGACATTTGCGGTCTCACTACTGATAATGCCTGCTGCCACTCCCAGAAGCAACTCTCTAAAGGGATGGACGTGAGCTCTTTGGAGAAAGGATGTTGTGTCTGGTGCTGTTCCAGAATAGCTTGATGGCCACATTATATGTGGTAATAAAGTTATTATGCGATGCCTGAGACATATGTAAGTCTCTTCACAGAGGATAAAAGGGGAGTGCAGTCCCATTGCTCTACAGACAGACTCGGATGAACAAGAACAGAGGAGGTACTCTATAACCATGTAGAATATAACCATATTCACAAAGAAAAGCACATTTCAAAGCGTGTCTCCGCCTTGTGATGAATGCAGCCTTCGACAATGAATATGTAAAAGGATGGATCAGAATATTCGATTAGGGTCAAGATAAAAGGCCAGTCTAAAAGATTACATAATGGTCTGGTGAACTTTTTTCAGTGAAGCTTCTTATACTCTGGAGGTTGGAAGTCTAGCTGTTTGAAGCAGATACTTCACACGTCTACAGAAGTCATCTCAGAACTGAGTAAAACTGTCTGAAATACATCAACATAAATATATTCAAACAAATCCTTTTCATACTCTTAGCTACGCAGTTCATCCATTTATGTACATCTGTAACATCAAATTTACTTTTAGAGTTTAATTAATTACAGTTTAGTTTTCTGGAGACACACCTACTAACTGCTCTCTTTCTGGTGTAGCTGAATTGATGTGTCTCCCAGTCCACGGGTCTGCAGGGGAGACATTCATCTATTGTAAGATTAGAGACTCGAGGTTTGCTTCGTGCTGGGACTTTATGAATTCTGCATCTTATCTTAGAACGAAAGAATAGTTTCTGAACTCTTAACACGGGCAGACTATTGCAGTCACAAAAGGTGTTTACTGCCACAACAGGGAAGTCCATGCTTTAACACAAACAGAGGGAACATAATCTTAAATTTAAGATGAGTTATTATTCTACGAAAATACTTTTTGAGATTGGTCCACTAGTTGTGGGGTAGACAATCCGTCAGGAGGAAATGTTCATATTAATTTGCTGAAACATCCTGTCAAAATACAGGCAAGGCATTCCAACACATTAAATATATCATGGTTATGACAGAAGCATATTTCTCATAAATGACTGATATTGGACAGTTACATTCTAACAGTTGTGTTTTAAGCACCGCTCAATTGGTCAGTATGCTGTGAGACTACTCACAGGCTCATAGTACATTGGCAGGCGGATATGACCGTGACTGTTATTTTCTCTGCACTGTACTGTATTTATAGTAACAGCAATATCAAATGATGGTAAAGTCAGACACTGTGATTTCGGTGTCTGCTGTAATAGAAATTCCTCTGCAGCAATGTGGACATTACGGTGTAAGACTGGCCTTATTCTGAGAATATAAAGCACTATTCTTAGCGCAAACATCTGTTCTGAATGTGTACTCACAGCTTTGTACCGTAGTCAGGATTTTCTTACATGAAATTATAAACATTCTTTCTTCCATCACGTGTCACGGATTAAAATTCTTATCAGTGTCCTTCTTGCTGGGGAATGGAGTTTATATTATCCATGGTTATTTGACCCTCTCTGGCATTTGCACTGCATTTGATGCACCTGTGTCAGAGAAGAAATGTGTTTACACCTTTTCATGTTAACATGAATAGAGAAAACAAATCTAACAGCAGTCTTCTGACATCCTGAACTGATCCTTGAGACACAATCTATAATTAGGTTTTGTCTGACGTGACTTTTGTGGGAAGCTGTCCTATGATTACTCAGTTGATTTAATTATCCTCTAATGAAACCCCCTCCACATCTCATCACCAAAATGTCATTTGTTATACTTCAACAGAGACACAAGAACAAGCAAAGGTAGATAGAAAAGTCCGAAGAGCAAAGTGAAGCCCCTAATACAAGGAGAATTAACCGTCCAGATTTGCTTTCTGCAGCCACAGACAGTCTTAACCAAACACTCCAGTAGATAGTGGTAATGAGATGTACATGATGCTGTACGTATTAATTTTCAGCACCAAAATCTGAACTAGACCTTAGAATTATCGAAGAGTTCAGAACAGGGCAATATTAGGTACGCAATAAACAGATATTGAACAGTGGCTTAATGTAATTAAATTATTCTAGGAAAGGAGGTCTAGGAGTGCAGTATTCATAATGTGTTGATAGATGAAGACATATATAGATGTACCAGAAATACACTGTATCATGGCAGTAGTAGTAATGATGGACATTTTATTTACAGACGAAGTGTCACATACAAATGTTCATGTCTGAAGATTCTTACTTGTGCAAACAAGGAGGAACTATTTGTGTTTTATGGACACAGCAACATGCGTTACCTGGACTCCTGTTGCTTGGCAGCCAGATTACTGTAAACAGCAACACTGAGTGAAGACACATGGTGTTCTTAAAATACAAACACCTCACATACACTCACAACTAAATGTCCTCCTGGCTTCATGTTGTCTGGGGTGAGATGAGATGGAACAAGATGACAAACTGTCAAATGTTTTGTACAGCGCTCTCTTTGCATGTTTGAACACATGTTGATGAATCACAGAGCTTGAAAGTTTCATGTCTATGTGTGTGAGTGTGTGTGTGTGGCTGTTTGCACATGGCCTTTGCTGTCAGTGCCTGTGTTCAGTAAGCGCTGTTTTGCTTTTGCTTTTCA
Source organism: Osmerus eperlanus (assembly GCF_963692335.1). Taxonomy (NCBI): domain Eukaryota; kingdom Metazoa; phylum Chordata; class Actinopteri; order Osmeriformes; family Osmeridae; genus Osmerus; species Osmerus eperlanus. Next base: position 14,186,597 of record NC_085028.1, read on the forward strand.
GTTCAAGGAGGTTTACAGTGGCACCCACATGCTGACAATTGTCAGCTATCTGTATTTAAAGCCTGCTGCACTCTGCAGCGGTTACCCTTCAAGCAACAATTACTGTGAATTACTAGCCAACATTCTGCATACCTGAACATTTTGGACCTTTGGACAATGACAGAGGGGGAAGATCCACTGGGCACCCCTGGTATTTCAGTGTGATTGTCAGGCTTCCTGTTCTGAGAGAAGGAGGTACAGTTGACGCCCTATCAGAGTATGCTTCAGCGCCTCCAGCACCCGCTTGATTGTCTGACATTTTTTATCACCAGTCAAGTATTTCTGTTCCCTTGGCAACAGCTTCTCACTGATGCACAAAAAAATCCAGTCTCACCTTGAAAGTGTAGAGGGAGGCAAACAGAAGCTCTGTTTTTCACACGCATATCATAGAGTGAGTCAAGAGCAGACAGTATTGATTATGATCTTGAATATTGTGAAAGGAGACCAAGGCAGAGATCAGTCACCTGCTTGTCTGGTTGTCTGGAACTCTTAATATATTTGATGGTGGTAATTAATTTGGAATACTTTATTTTCGCCAGGGCAGTGAATGAACATATCACTTTTGTATGTCATCTCCATGCACTTCAAGGACCTCACACACATTTTCTTAAGCTTTTTTATTTTATTGCAGGTTGCTGTGTATATATTATACATATTATGAGGGTTCAAACAGCAAACATATAAACATCAGTCTGAATGTATGAACATAATTCCCTAATATGTAAATGTAGGTCTGAATACACAAATGTTACTCTGAAAGTATACGTTTTTGTTCAAATGTAAACATTTAACTCTGAACATATAACAGTTAGTTTACACACAGGCATGTCACAAGACTTTATGTCTTCACTAAAATGTAGGCTGTCGCAGCGATTGAATTTCACATTTAGTTTATTGAGTGAGCAAAATAAGTTTAAAATCAACATCAGTAAGATTTTATAGTAAATTTAAATATAAACACAAACAAACCAAAACATTAAATAATATACATTTTAATGAGGCAATAATTGACTTCATTGACGGGTCAACATTTTCTTGGTATTAGGAATTTAGATAGGTGCGCCAAATTTCACAAGGAATGTCCCAGCCAGAAGAATAGTAAACAATCTCTTAACTAGCAAGGGTTTCATAGATCTTCGGTAATTTCAGGTTCTGTTTTCAGTGACTCTACTTCCCTTCACTACAAGGTCAAATATCACACTGAGCACTGTGAGCTGACTGAAGACAAAAACAGTTATGATGTGTGAAATGTCTGGGCAAGATGAATACCTTTAAGGATGGCAGAGAGGCGATTCCTTTGCTGTGTGTTGGAAAATATTAAATAAATAAAAAGCCTAGATGGCTCCCTGGAAGAAGAGAAAGCCAGGTGAATGAACGATATAGCCCTCTCAGGCCCTTGGTTTCTCCCACTCTCCGAGTCTTGGAACTGGAATCTCAATTATTCACATCTGGAAGGTTAGAGTGTCAAACATTATCAGGAGGAGTGAGACTTCACCATCCCCCAGAGAAGGCTTGGAAACTGAAAAGGTGGCACTGAGGTCCTTGCTGAATATCATGGGTCAAATGCTTCTTTGTAGCATTCGCATGAACACACAGCCCTTATCCTGCTCACTTCGGCATCACCCAGGGAGTCACTCAAGAGCTACTACATTGACATTCTGTGGATGCTTCTGTCAGGTATGGAGCGTTGCAGGACTTACGTTACACAGTGTAGATGTACACCAATGTGTAGCCTGTGGTGGTACATGTATTGAAACCCAGCGTTGGGAATGTTTAAAGTGTTTTAGTCTATAAAAAATTTGAGTCCGACAGGCGTAATTGTTTAGTTGTGTTTATGAGGTTACGAATCAGAAGAACACCACAACTTAATAGTTGATTAGAGGTTCTAAAACATACCATGAAATCCTGCATCAGCTTGCAAAAGGGAGTCAGGAGGCTGAGCGGTTAGGGAGTCGGGCTAGTAATCTGAAGGTTACCGGTTCGATTCCCGGCTGTGCAAAATGACGTTGTGTCCTTGGGAAAGGCACTTCACCCTACTTGCCTCGGGGGGAATGTCCCTGTACTTACTGTAAGTCGCTCTGGATAAGAGCGTCTGCTAAATGACTAAATGTAAATGTAAAAGGACATATTCAAATGCTTTCCTCCCATGTAAAAAGACCATTCCCCAATGAACTGCTGTCAGAAAAACCGTACTCCCTGTTCTTTGTCTACTGGTTCAAAAATAATTACCTCTTAAACCAGTGCTTTTCATAAGATTACACATGAGCAATTCCAAGACACAGAGCCTACCATCTTGCTATTAATTTCCAAATGACCACTCACTTGGTTTTGTTCATGGGACTGCCAAATATTATTATCAAAGTCCTAATCAGACAGCCCTGACACTGCAATTAGAACCACCCATCAACACAGCCATCCAATGGTATAGGAAGCACCGTAGCACATTTTTTGAAGGGGTGTGCATGAGACTGACACAACACTGTCATCACCATGACATGACCACTGCATGAATCCTTCTGAATGTTTATGACTGTTTGGTGTCATGAGGTCAATTTAGTCATTTTTTATGCAATTTTGACATTGTTTGGAATGTCTTTGTAATCTGCCATTATGCTAACTGGGCATTAACCAAGACAACCTAACCTGTCAATGTCTTTATTATGACAACTTGACTAATAAGTTGTTTTACCAAAGACTGACAGATCGGGTTGTCTTGGTTAATGTTGTTGTGTATGATTTCACAAAGTTCAAACACACATCACTACTGAGCCCTAGTCAGCTGCACAGTCCTCTTGTAACTGCCTTGACATAATTAGGCTAACTAAAGATCATACGCTTTAATAAGAATGGACGTTTCAAGAAATATTCAATTGGAACAAAACATTATTTGAGTAATCAAATGCTGATACACTTTTTTTTTACAGTGGATGCATTTTTAATACCCCTTTTAGCTGACCACTTCCCATTCAGTTTGGCTTTTATCATAGCTAATTTGCACGCAATTACAAATAATTACAAATTCACATAACAGCATGATGCTGACACGGCAAAGCAGATTTCAATGTGACATTACGGTCATTGTTTTCATTTTAACAAAGGGCAAACCTAATCCATTATCTGTAATCTACCATAGTACAAGTGTTGTGTACATACAAAAGGATATTTAGTTAAAATTGACATGCACTTCCAAGTGATCATTCTCCTTTTATCTCTGCTCTGTCTCAATGGGATTATGCGAAAGTCTATTGTATGACAGATGGAGTGGAGATACACAATTTTGGAATGCTGAAAAGCTTTGCCTGTCCAGGGTGCAGGGGGGTCTGGGAGTGTAGCCTGTGAGTACCAGTGTCGTTGTCAGGGCCCTTCACCCAGTGTGAAACTCCCAATACAGGAGACATTTCTCAAGGTATCATTGATCTGGGAGCAATGTGGTTAGGGGAGGGGTTGGGTGACTTGCAGAACATGCTGAAACAAGCATCTCCACAGCCCTGAGCGCCAACCGCAATATTTCATCATGATCTTTTTCCAATAGAGACTCAGAACCACAAACATGGGAACACCTGATTTACCACCAGTCAGAAAAAATGCAATTATAAATATTGATAACTAAAATATCTTCTCTGTTTGTATGGCCCTCCTATGAGTAATAGTATAAGGTGCTGAACTTGGTGAGGTTCTATTATTGGCTTGTCTGCCTTCACACGCAGATGAACGTGAGTGACATCCCATTGTTAAACGATAGGATGTATATGATGTTGGCCCACCCTTTGCAGCTATAACAGTTTCAACTCTTTCTAGGAAGGCTTTCCACAAGGTTTAGGAGTGTGTTTATGGGAATTTTTGACAATTCTTCCAGAAGTGCATTTGTGAGGTCAGACAAATGTTGGACGAGAAGGCCTGGCTTGCAGTCTCCGCTCTTATTCATCCCAAAGGTGTTCGTTCTATCGGGTCGAGATCAGGAATCTGTGCAGGCCAGTCAAGTTCTTTAACACCAAAATCGCTCATCCATGTCTTTATGGCCCTTACTTTGTGCACCGGAATTCAATGATTTGGATAGCTGAGTGAATACTTTTGGCAATATAGTGTATATAGCTTCTGATTGTTGTTGTGTGACATAATCAATGCTTTTAATAGCATTCATATTTTCCTGAAAGATCGGTTATCTTTATTGTTTTGTTAAATTCATGATTGACCTGGTAACATATAAATTTGTGTAATTTAATGTTGACACAGTAGAGTACAGCTTCAAAAACACACACGCTAAATGACAGAATGAAAGAATACACATCTCAGTCTTTTCAAACCGACTGAACAAATTCCTGCTCCATAACAAATCTGCAAGTGAATTCTTCTGAGGCGTTCTTTGCAACGGTACATTTATTACAGAGGCACTCCCATCAATTCATGTGAGAGTCATGCGACATTTACAATTAGTACACATATTCAGTTTCTTAGCCCCCAAGGACTGATGTGCATGAGAAGGGCAATTATATGTGAATATGTGGACAATTAAAATAAATTGCACTAATTGCTTCAATCATCAATCATTTTTTCTTTCTTTATGGAGCCCTATAATAGTGGGTTTATTTCTTCTGCACTGGTGAAGGCCAAATGTGTGAAATGCATTTGAGTCCATTTGCACTTGAGTGCTCAAAAGCTTTCTTTTATCAGCGGCACACTAAAATGAACATTTTCAATGCTGAACATTTGAATATTTATTTTTGTTTTCTTTCACCATGCACACAGCAATCCATTCTCCAGTCGGATGCATACTACATTCAGCCTGCTTTTACTCCTTGCTGTTGAGTGAATATGATAACCCGCCTCTTGGCCTTCCTAAGTATATTATTTTCACAGAGGAGTACATTTCATTTGAATGGTTTTGCAGCATCTGTAAACAAAAAATTACTTGGCTTTTGTGACTCTTAAAAGAAACAGTTTGAAAGGATTTTCATGTTGCAAAACATCACATCAAAAAGGAACGAGGTGGTTCTGTTTGAGCTGCTACAATGTAAGACTGAAACACCTCACTAACTGGCAATGTCCCTGACATCTCAGTCTGGTGGCACAACGGGAAGGTACAGCTCTTTGGACAGCGACCAGGATGCAAATGGTTGACAATGAGAAGGATATTAGGGAGCACTAAGCTCTGGTGGAACCCACCTGGTGCTCATCAAGCCTGACCTTTTCATCAAAGTGTCCGGGTCTCTCAATCTGCTAGAATGCACGAGGACATGGATGTTCAGTGCCTTTCTGCATCGCCTCCACACCTCCCTCTCCGTGGCAGTGAGGAAAACCCTTGTTTAATCCAGACGAAAAAATAACTCCATCAGCCGCTGAATTGATTTTAATAACTTTTTTCCATATATAAATATATATTTGTTATCATTTTAATACTTACATTTACTTGACATATATATATTTATTTAAACTACGGTCCTTCTGTATAATGAGTTTGTCTGTGAAAGGCGTCATGCGCTGGTGGCTCTGAGGATTTCTCCAGGTCTAACACCACATCCTGCCTGTTATCACAGAGGACATTAATCCCCTGGACCTCAGCGCCTCCACCCTCGCTTCACACAAATTAGTGACTGCCTGATAAGGATGTCCTGGGGGAACCCTGGCCTCGCAAAGGTCTGACTGCCATTTCAGCTCATCAGAGGTGTGTCCTGACCCCTCTGGAGAAGAAATGCTTTTAGCTCGTCACTTCAATGCAGAGAGTTTTCTTCTCTCAGATATCAGTATGGAGTCTGGTTTGCTCCAGAAAAAGATTGAAAATGTTTTCATCAGCTACAAACCTTAAATCACACAGCAGCCAGAAAGTTAGATTTCACATGTAACTGCCCACGTCCCCAACCTTTCAATCACATTTTGACAGAATTTCAGACAGAACTCCAGGTGTCCTGAACTGTTCATTGCACAGACTGTTAAATGTACTACAGTATATCTGCTTTGAAAACCCATACATATGAAGGTGATGGGTTGCACACAAACCATTCTCTTACAGAAACACTGGTTAATGTTCCACTCGAAACACCACACAATACACTACAGGCCCAATTCTCCTGTCACCTCATGAAGTGCCGCCCTCAGTGAACTCAAGTGGAGATATTGTCAGCTGAGTGAACAGTTAGAAGTGGTGTTTTGACAGTTCATTGTATACTTAATCTGTGTGTTTATGTTTCCGGTACTTCTGGAAAAGCTCTGGGATACAGATTCTATGTACGGTGCACATATGATGTATGTTTTTTCAACTTCTGACTAATGTTAGCTAACTAAATTCTTAGAATGGTGTCTTATGTACGTTGCATTTATTTTTGGAGAAGAAACAAAGTATACATTTTGTCTTTAAAACACTAGATTGAACATAAGGGTCTGTGTTGTAGATGTAATAACATAATACGGAATACTATAAGAATCAACGTTTTAAGAAGCCATCTCAGCCAAATGTAACACTTTGTAAATATAGTTGAACTGTTTTTAACTGTCTCAATTATACGTATACATAATACATTTGTGTATATGTATAAACTATAAGCTAGTTTTTGTTTTTTGATTGGCCTTCACACAGTCTCATGTATCAGCTCAGTGTTTAGGCCCCCTGACTTTAAATTCCCTGGCAAGGATCTGCAGTCCATCTCCTTAACATCACTAGGAGGTCTGGGAGGTTCCCAGACTCACAATGATCCTAATAACAGGTCCTGAGGGAGGAAGGAGAGGAAGGAACCAGACAGAGAGGACATGCTACATGGATTCTAAAGTGGACTCCAATGCGGGAGCACAAAAAAAACTCTCTTCAGAGTCAAGGCACTGGGCCCACTGCACCATGTCATAGCTCTGTACCCACCACCACATTCATATTTCCCACTGGCCTCAATTTGTCAGTGGGGATTGTATACGTGTCAGGGGTTCCTCCCCTCATCCAGCCCCTGCCTTGCTATGTGACAGAAGCCTGGATAAACAGCTGCAGTGAAGCCGTCCTAATGCCCACCCTCCTCTACTTAGAGCAGAATAATCACTGTCAAACAGTGCATCGTCTGCTCCTCTCCTCTCACTCACCCATTGCAGTGGAGTTGCTCCTGGGTGTTGCCATATCATGTCCGGCATGTAAATAGAAAACAACATTTCCATCTGTCTGGTAAACTAGCAAGCCCAGCCGTCACCTCAAATCACCCCTCATTGGTTTGGTTCTACATGAGTTAATTTTATGATGCACACCTGTGCTTGCTGTTCTGATGCTGCTCATGCTCAATTCTGTGGGTGACTTCAATGGTCTTCGGAAGATTTAGAAAATTGGATTGAACTGCCAAAAAGAGAAATGTGGAAACTCTTGATTGAAATCTACATTCAAAGACCCTTCTGCATATTAATGGTGTACTTCAATACACCAAATTGAAGAGACAACTTTCATGTGGCCGTGAGTAGTTTATTCTAACAGGCTTTTGAAGGATACAAAATCTGCTTTGATGTTCAGCATACTGATATGAATCAGAGGAGGTAAAAAAGGCAACAAAGTAAATCACGACAAAACAAAAATTAAATCCGGTAGGACTGCAGTCTTACTTAAACTGCTGTAAAAACACATCATCTTTATGGGCAATATATAACAAGATTGATTTCATGCTGCGCCATGCAAAATGCGAGACCTACTCTTGGCAGTCAAACCACTAGAACAACTTGCCAGTCCAATCAGTGCACAGGGTTTCCCCAAAAGGGAGTGTAAGCAGGAAGTAGTAGTTATATACATGCTACATTGTAGTAGATTTGCTGAAGAGTGGCAGTCCTCACTGCAGTGCAGATATGACAGTACCCCCATCTATACAGAACTTATTAGCCAAAGTAATCAGCCACCCTGCTGCAAGTAATCAATGCAGACAGGAGCATATGGTCACCGCTTTAATTGGTTTTCTGTTGGGATACGACCTGCATTATAAACCTACAGCCAGTCAATGCTTGGCACATACTTCATGCACAAGTGATTGCTTTTGGGATGCTGACACTTATAATGACAACTAAGAATCCATTTCACTGTTGTTGGAGAGAAAGTTGGAACACAAATAGGCATTTTCTCTCATAAAGAGAGTGGTTATTTTCAGTGTTGTGGAATCAAATCTATCTCTCATTAGGAAATGCTGTGTTTGAAAAGAGTATTATGCAGAATATCCCTGGGACCTCTCCTTAATGTAAAAGCCGATGGCAGTTTTATTTTCACTGGCTTAACTTCAAAAGTCAAGCTCCACAAAATGTTACTTGTGTAGTGTTATGCTCGTCCATGAAACGCTTACTCTCCAAACTAATGAATTACGTTTGGTGTAGGTATCATCCTTTTCAACTCATTTAAGATTAGGTATTACCGTAAAAGGTCATTGGAATAGATACAAGCTCCTGCTGGAATTAATAGATCAAGATGCTGAGATTTGGAATATCCTGCTGCAAATACTGGCAGAATGTCTAACTGAATAGAAGCTAATTATGCCTCAAGTCATCGTGATAAATTAATTACAATAATTGAATCTTTTTAAGGTCAGACTATTCTTGTGGTGATTTCTCTCAGTCTGACTTCAACATCACATTGAAAACCCAAACACATCTTTGAGCAGGAGGAAAAACATAACAAAATTAAAAATAACAAGTAAATAATATGTCCGTGGAAACTGCATACGGGAACGCTGGTACGTTCTTTGATCTTGGTCTGGTTTTGGACTGGTTTTGAGACCACACCTGACCAAAAAACATATTTGGAAAGATTAGTCGAGCGAGGTTGTTATCTTTCCTCCCCATGTTTACGCCTTTCACAGCACCAGAATGTCAATGCAGAAGCCGACACAGGGAAACTGTGTTCTCTCTGCCAGGACTACACAGACATCATTCATTTGACGTCGAGACGTCTACGCACATCAAGGCCCCCCTTATATTGAAGAGTATGAAAAACATTTTCTTTGTTGCTTTCCAAATATGATAGAATACTTTGAATGTTTTAAACGAGATGTGTGCGTTTTATTAAAAAAAAACATTACATATTAGAATATCATAGATGTCATCGACTGGAAGTATGTAATTGGCATACAGTGTAAGATCTTCATAGCAGTGATCCAAGTTCATTTAGGGACATCAGGTGATTTGTTTTGATCTTAGTCTAGATATCACATTCCACTATATCCTCAAATCTTTTTTGAAGAAAGGGAATCTTTTTGTTTTCTTGATGCTTTGTTGTCGTGGTTACACACAGACCCAGGAAGTCTCCTCCCCAGTTATTTACCTTGAAATGCACATCACAACAGAACAATGTTGTGCCGGTGATATGTATGTCCAGCACATACACGGCTGGGCAGAAAATCCCAAATCAAATTTCAGCAAGACAGAGTATGATCTTATCATGAACAGAAGGTAACGGCTTAGTGCATTTGTGCTGTGTTTCCCACAGAAGGGCTTAAAGAGGTTAAAATAGCACCAAAGAGAATTAATTCTCCTGACAGAATACCCACATAATATATTTCTCAATGGAAAATAAATGTCAGTTCCAGGGCAAAATGATAGTGTTTGTCAGAAGACACAGTAACTTGAAGTATAGTGACAATGTTTTGCAGCAGATGACGGTGATCCCAATTTTTTAAAGACCATGTTAGACCATAATGAGACTTGCTGGTTCTCTGCGTCACTGCATCCAAATAGAAAGCAAATCAGTTCCAAACAAATCCTGATAAAATCACCAGACAGTTAACCAGTCGGAAAACTTGCAAGATGTTTTAAACAAAGATCTTTCTATAGTTTCTTGTCTGTCTGTCATTTTTTTTACTGTCCCTCAATGCAACAGTGACATAAAGGATTTTCAGTAGCCTTTTCCACTGGCAGTGCTTCCAGTTCAGGCCCAAGCTTTGTAGATCTCATTTGATTGTCACAGCTGATAGTGAATGTGGTGATTTATGCCAGCGTTCATTCAAGGAGCGTGAGATCAAAAGCCCTCCTCCTGCTCCTCCCTCTCTCTAACTCCCCATCTCTGGTTTCACGACATCTACATCGGGACTACGTAGACAGAATTTCTGATAAGCAACGTAAATCAGGAGGTCAAACTCAATTCCTGCAGCACAAAGAGTGCCAAAATGATGACAGCTACATATGATGCTACTGCATTTCGTTTAGCATATTTGTCAAAACCGTATGTAGGAAAATGTTGCTGATTGAATCAACTAGATATTTAGGTCCTGCTGGTAAACACAGCACACAAGGTGTATTTTTAACATTTAAACAGGGGCACATTTGCTACAAGAAAGGTTTGCAGCGCTCATGTTGTAAACAGAATGGTCCAGCAAAAAAACACTCAAAATGCTACATCATTGCTAATCACAACATTTACACTCATACATTTACAATAAAACATTGTACACGCTACTTCGTGTAAAGATATCCCCTCGCCATATGTTAATGAGTATATGTAAATGAGTATATGTAAATATATCCAACCCTGTCATTTTCAGCTAATTTAAGACAGTATAAACACATCCAAGTAGCATCCTTAATGCCAGTTGGTTGCCTGAACTTTCATTATTGTGATTTTCTAATCTACTTTTCACATCACCAGGGAAACGGGAACATGGCAGGGCCCAATGCTCATTAATTGAATAGCAGTGTGGCCAGACATGTAAAACATACATGGATGATAATATAATATTATACCATTGCTGTATATTCACATTGCTTACCATTGAACTGTTGCTTTGCGTCTATGCTGTTAGAATGCAGTTAGGAGCCCTATTGTCACAATGATGCAGAAGAAGTCAGTCATGTGCTGACACAAAAGTGCAGCACTGTCCATTGAAATGCATTTTATACCAGTCAGTCTGTAATGAGAATATCCCATGTCTCAAATGCCACCACACAGAGAAATGGTGACAGAAACAAGAATTCAGAATGTGTAATTCATACGGATAGGACCCTGTTGTGATTTGCAGTGTGGATTTGTTACCTATCAGCTTGTTTATATGAATAGATTTGATTCATATATCATTTTTGTACTGCTCAAATCATTGTTGACATTTATGTAGACAAATGTGAATTCAATTAGTCAGTTTAAATTAGATTTGTTTGCCTCCATTCTGGTGGCAGGTGTCTATTTTTATTGGACGGTGGGAGAGAGAAAACAATCTTTGCTCTGTATTTGCTCGCTTCATGTGAAAGTTGTTGAATGAGGGTGGTGCCAAAACCCCCAGTTATGCACTACTTGTGCTTTGATTTTGACAATTAAAAATGGAACATGGAACATTCCAATAGCTCTGTTAGACATGCATCCCAGGTTTACTAAGTTTGCTGACAAATTACAATTTAGCTTAATCTGAACACAGGCCCAGAAGGAACTGCAAAAAAACAAGGATACCTAAAGGAGACTTGACTTGTAATACAGTTTACATGAGATATTGACCAGCCTTTTATGGATTCAGAGCGTATGCATAGAGCTGAGAGCTGTGCCTCTACAGCAGAACTGCTTGTTTGTATTCAGCAGTACAACAGGACCGATGAATGTACACAATGGACAAAGAAAACAACGGGTAAAAAACAAACAATTGTTTTAAATTAGCATATCTTTGCAATATGAGATGCTGAATACTTGCATAGTATATTAATAACTGCAATCATTATGCAAATGAAAACACATTTGTGCGCATTTGTCGATGCAGCAGCTCTAGCATGCAATAAGAAATTCAGCTATAGAAAACAGCTGGCCTTGGTTCTGGAAACAGACACCTGGTGGTTTCTCAAAGAAGACATTCAAAGACCTCATAGAGACAGAGACTAGAAAAACTACCCATATACCTTATCTGATATTTACTGGACGGTGGGGTGGGGTGTGTGTGTGTGTGTGTGTGTGGGGGGGGGGTTATAGTATACAAAATGCAGTGGTGGCAACCAACAATGTCCTTTGGTAAACACAGGAGCCTTATCAGAAAATGATCCCCTGCTCTCATGCACTGAGGTAATTCATGGACGTGCAGGAGAAAGAGAAGACAAGGCTCTGAGATTGATCTCTCCACATTAATGCTCACAGCCCTGGCTCTGGATCCTTGGTGGGATCCCTAATGGGAATTGCACCTGGAAAACAGCTCAGATAGATTCTTATTAGCAGATGCTGCAAAGTGTATTTTGATCTTTCCATTATGGCAGATAATAGCATTATTATTTAACTGATTGTTGTGGTTAAATGGAGGAAATATATCCTGGATTCCATGTGGTACTGAAATCAGAAGTAATTGATAAAATCAGAGGAAGCTTAATTGGAAGTGATGACATACCAACACAAAACAGATGAAAACAGTAGAATTGCTCTTGTATTCTCCTTACATATGGTCATTGATATTTTACACTGACACAATTTCTTCTTTTAGTTAGTCGTTTTGACACTCCAGACTGGATCTTCTTTCTGCATTCTTCCCTGCAAGGTATGATCCCAGTAGTGACAGGAAAGACAATTCCCACCCAGGTGAAAAATAATGAGAACACAACAAGAAGAAGTGTAGGGAGTCAGATGGCTGAGCGGTGAGGGAGTCGGGCTAGTAATCTGAAGGTTGCCCGTTCGATTCCCAGCCATGCCAAATGACGTTGTGTCCTTGGGCAAGGCACTTCACCCTCCTTGCTTTCGGGGGAATGTCCCTGTTCTTACTGTAAGTCGCTCTGGATAAGAGCGTCTGCTAAATTACTAAATGTAAATATAAATGTGGGTGGGGGAGGGGGAGGGGGCATAGTTCTCTGGTTGAGTACAAGAGGGTCAAAGTTTGACTTTCAGGTCAGACTTCATCATTGTCACTTGTTTTGAGGTGTCAAATAAAGCTCAACCGTCAGAAAAGTCAGATGTCCTGTAGGCAACATAAAGTTAAAGTTTAGTCAACAGGGTTTGCCAGAACCTAACATAAGCGTCAAGATATACTTCAGCTCTTGAATAAACAATGTTAACTGTATTCAGGTGAGCAAACTGGAATTAACATTTTCTTGGACAAATATGTAGTTTTTTGTCGTATTTAATTTGCTAATGCTTTCATGGTTGTCATCTGTAATTGAGGTATGTACAGCCAAGACAGTTTTCTGATAATGTTTACCCTCACAACTTCAACCCAACTCTTTGTATAAAGTCACGACAACAACAACAAAAACATCTAACATCAAACTTTTTCTTCAACAAGCTTCTGAAGATAGATACAGTGGGAAAACACAGTGGCCTCACATTGAGGATTCTCCTGTTGCCTGTTGCCTGTTGTTCTGTGAATCAAACAGTCAGCGTTGGAAGGAGAGCCCAAGGCTGTGGTTTCACCCCGGTATAGGGTTATTTGCCGACCACTGTAAAGCCTGCTCTCTGTGAGGTCTGTTATGCTGCTTTTGTTGGCCGTCCTATCACAACCCACACCCGGGGGCACGTTACTGCTACACAAACGATGATTGCCAGCCATATTTCTGAAGGTAAAACAAAGAGCAGTTGCAGAAACTGAAATGGTTTGTGGTGTCACAACTAGCGTGTAATGACCCGCAGAGCATGTATCATAATGGACTTTATTTCTCCCCTTGGGTGTCCTCGGCCCTTGTTGATACTGAACATGGCCTGGGCTAATCAGGCTCACATCGAGGAGGAGGTCACTGCTATGGGGCTTATGGAGATAGGATCTGGATGTACTACCCAGGCTATAGAAGGCTTATCAGACACTGCAGATACTCTTACACACTGCTGTAATTCGTCTTTTCTTTAGAAGTTTCTTTTTTTGCCACACTGGAAAAGTGACACAGCGCTGAAAATAGAAAGCATTGCTCATTGTCTGTGCCGAAAAGATGAAACGTAAAAACATAATAAAGGAAATGCGGTAAACATAATACCAGAAGTGAAATGGTTTTACTAACTGTCAAAGGGGACATAGTGTTTAGGTGCATAGATTTAGCAGTCAGTTTCGTGTACTAATGGTCTTAGAACAAGTCACTGAATAGTTAATGAATATTTATTATTTGATTTATTGATACCTACCATATGAATTATTAAACGTTTTTTATAATGAAACAGATTCATGCATGTATAAATGTGCTGCTGACGCAGCCCAGTAATAAGAACCTTGTTACATTTCGGTTTAGGGTTTGGTAATAGCTGGTGAATTAGTTTCAAATGTTTGGATGCAGTGCCTACATATAGTATGAGGGATTTTATCGTAGAACAATTTACATAATTATAATATTGAAATGTAAAAATTGTATTTGAAAATGTGTGTGAGCCAAAGATTATTCTTTACCTTGAATGCAATTACAAGCCATTATCCACTTGTCAGACATACATTTCCCTGCACTTTTGCCATCATGTTGTCTGCTCAGTATTTAAAATATATTTCTAAAAGCAGATAGGGATGTAAAAGAGAAACAACAAAGCTTTGGGCTGAAAATGGGCTTGAAAGTGTTACCTAAGACTAGTGACATGACAGCTGCCACCTGTTAGCCTCTGATTGGCACCCCAGCAGAGAAGCATGGCACCTCTGACAGACTTCAGAAGGTCACTTGAGACTTTTCATTAAGTGATGTACATGTCTGCTTTTCCCAGTAATCCCAGAGGCCAATACTAATGGGCTGCACCACCAGAACGGCCTGCTATTTTCAGCAAAACATTGATCTCATAGTCTAAGGGTTTCCCCTCAGTATTCTCACTAGTTTAAAGGGTTCAAGTGTGATAGTCCAGGGGAATCTGGTTTATTTGCAACAAAGTGGATGTCAGTCTATAAATAATGCAGGTTGTAACTAGGGCTCTTTAATGAGTCCCACAGCTAATGAAAACTCTCATCGCAAAGAAAGAAGCAAACACTAGATATGCCTCTGAATTATGAATGATGTTTGCTTTATCACAATTTAAGGCATCAATTGTGAAAATACACAAGGAAATAGTGAAACTATACTCCCAATAGACAAGAATGAGTTCCAGTGCCAAGATACAGAAATAAAACAAATCTTTTGCAAAAAGCTAGGCTAAGAATGAGGTCAAACTAACCATTGAAGCCCTAGCTTGATGTCTGACAATATTGAGGTGGAGTTTTCATAATGTGGGTGTACAATTTGTGACAATAATCCCTGGCCTGGGTTTATTTTACCTTAAAATACCAATAGCGAAGGTTGCTATTTTATTACTTGAACTACTTGAATTTTCAAAAGATCTTTGAACACAGCGACGATGACCTAACTGACCATATAACAGCATCAAGTGAGTTTCGAGCCTCCTCAGTAAATATTCCTGAATATGACTGACGCTTTTGATCTTCCTACAGAAGACATGCCTTCAGCATTGGTAGGAGGTCATACTGTGAGAATGAATAGAATTCGGAAAAGACCTGGAGAGGAAAAACTCAGACACTAAAGTTTTGCAATTTAAGTAGCACTCAAGTCTGTTTGAAGGTTTTATTCTATTATGTTGATGTGGTGTTGTCCTCTGGCCACAGCTAAGTATCCTCTGGTGAAGGATTTTTCTTTGTCACCCCGCAGGTTAACGTCACCCAATTAATTTATTTTGTGCATAGAGTTATATTTTCCACAACAATAACACACACACTAAAACAAAGGGGCTCAGTGTAATCTCTTAATGAAAGTATTAAGGAGTACTGACAAGAGGTCTGGGGCTGCAGGCTTTGTGCTGTGTCTGTGACTCACCGATGCAAACCAGTGGGTGCCGGTGTCAGGGGCCTTGATCCCCTGCAGCTTCTATGATTACACATAGAGCAGGAAGTTTAAAGTTCATACACTGGCAGACACTACTGCTTTAAAGTTCACATCAACAGACAAAAGAGAGAGGAAAAAGTCATTTGAAGTAATGATGCACTGTTCTCTTTTTAGAACCTAAATTTGACAGGTTTACTTCCTAAACAACCATCTAACATTAAAGACAAAATTATCTTTACAGATCATGACAGACTATCAAATAGTAAAGGGTACAGTAACAACACTTCATTTTAAAGCATAAATTCACACCGCATGAGTTCAAGGGAAATACTGTATTTCATTGTAAAAATCCAACACCTGTTTGAAGCTAATTAAATTTTTGTCTCTGGAATATAGGTTTGAGTTGTATAACCATCATGGGGTTACAGGGAAAATCTCTCTATTTTAATAATAATAATAATACATTATTATTTCCAAACACTTCGTTCCATCAGTCTTACAGGTAAGGGTTAGCTCCTGTTCCAGACTCTCATGTTGGCCTTTCTTACATTGAAAGGTGTGAATAATTAGTAGTTGACTAGCCAGTACTGTTGAAATATGATTATTTGGACCAACCCTTTCCTACATTTTCAAATGTCATATTCCCATGGTAAAATGTAATGTCAAAAACTGAAAACGATACTGATTTGAACCCTCCCGAGGTTCAAAATCACGAGAATGAGGCCTGTGATTCCATAAAACTGATTGAAATGTATTTTAGGGGCACAGCAACAGCAACAAAGGGGTCAGCAGGTACATACAGGTACATATACACAGCTGTATTGTACAGTGTAAGGCGTGACAACTATAGCCCGGGCTGCATGTAAGTTTCTCAGATTGCGCCTCTGAGCCCAATCTCTGGAGAGCAAAATGAAAATGCTGAGACAAGGATGAATGACCTAATCCTATTTATTCCAAAAGGTTATCCTTTCCTCCACCTCTGAGGCCCCTGTCCTGGTCTGGACCGCCTAGGCGCCTGTCTTCCTTGCATAGGCCCAGCAACAGCATGCCCTATTTAACTAGACATTTAGAAATGTCACAGGCATTAACAGTCAAAAGGTCCCCATAACCTACATTTAACACAAATATAAATGCCACCAAACATGTCCTCCTGAACACACGTTGTCATAGATTTTACATAACAAAAACGGCTCAATTTAACTCCTATATCCTCATTTGTCTGTAATGGTGTGAATTAGTCTTCTTTACACAACATAAGCCAGATCAAAGCCATCTCATAGTCGGCTGTAATGTAGACCAAGCACGCTTTACACAGCTGTTGGCAGAGCACTATCTTAAACCTATTTACAGAGAGGAATGCAATTGGGCCTTTCGCCAGTTATGAACACAGCTATTGATTGGCTGATGTGCTATCCTTGGGCTCGTCTGTGAGCCTCATCATTTATACCTCCAAATGGCCTATTGGTTACATTTCCCAGTCTGAGCGTAAAATTGGGCTCTAATGCTGATTATTTAATTTTGAATGACTGTATTGTCAGGCAGACAAATAAGTGCTGCATTCCTCGTTTCCCGCTGGTGCAATCAACCGTCAGTAGAGATCCCCACCGCTCTCTAATTCCTCCCGCCATGACTACGCCTCTCTAGAACCCTCAGGAGGACAACTTACTGACTCCATCATCAGGATAACAACATCCCACCCACTGTAAACTAGTGGGTGGTGCTGCAACATTTATACAGTTGTCGCCAAGATAAACCTGTCACAATGTGACAGCATTTTCATAAATTCCGTTTGTGAAGAAGTGACCTTTAGATACATGATGTGTTCTCCCTTCCTTTGTGAACCTGACAGCATTCACTATGCTGCCTGGACTCACTCTTCGAATCAATCTATAAGTCCTCTGCTTTAGGGAAGACTCTTCTTGCTGAACAATGGCACAAGAGGATTAATGCCACACTGCAATGTCAATAAATCTATCTAGGTCTTCACACAAATGTTACACCTCAATTCTAGCAACGCAACAGACACCTGCCCATGTGCCTGGAACAACACAGAGATGAAAGCAAATCACTTTGTAATCTCACAGTACAGTTTAAATCATCTTCAGTTTGATGTATGACAATCATGCGGAGGCCAAACAGGGAGGGCCTGACATGAAAGTCAAATGCAGTTTAGTTTCAAGCTTACATAGGCCCAGGCCTAACCCCTGGCCGTTGCCTAAAAGTAGTGTGAGTTGATTTTATCTGCAATTGCCCCTCGAAGATTTACCATTTAATTGAAAGTAATTTATGTAACAAATGAGGTCCCTCCTCCTGATGTCATACATTGGATGCTTTGAATGCGGCAGCTCAAGAAATAATTTTAGACCATGAACTTCCTTGAGCTTTCACTGGCAATTAAAGGAAATCAGACAGGGTTGGGACGCTCTGCATTAATCAGTCAACTTGAAGGGCTGGTTGTTTTCAGTTGGAGTTGCAAGGCCAAGAGGTAATTTGAATAGACACACTGGGCATGCTAATGGCTGTCTCTGCATCATTACCTCAGCCTGTAGGGCTGAAGGAGTATTATTGAATAGATCTCTCGATCACTTCATTTATTTCTGTCTGACTCTCTCGAGGCCTAAGATACTCTATCCTAAGCGGATGCTCAGACACTGTGTATCTAAAGGCATCTAATCGGATTTCCTGTTTCGATTGATACGATATAAATATTATCCCATGAACGCCTCATTTACCTTATCATGGAAGGGTTGTGCCCTGGTCTAATGAGAGGTCCCTTTCTGAGGTGCTGTAAATTACAGGATGATTGATAGCCTTTGAATGGAGGTTGAAGCTTCCTGTGCTTATATATGACAATAATTTGGGATTCCCCATGGAAGTCGTCAAGGATAGTATAGTATAGGATAGTATCACGAGACAAATATGAATGCCTAAAGAAAAGACTAAACAAATTGTATTATTTCATATGTGACTAACATCTGTAAGCAACATCTGGATAACCATTTGGACAACATGTAGAATTTTAAAAAGGATGCTGACATGCAACACACCGGATAGCCACAAAAAGACAACTGCGAAATTCACTGATAACAAAACAAGGATACTTGAAGGTTAAATACTTCCCCTCGCCTCTATCCTCCCCGTTTCTAATTATCGAGCGAGAGGGTGAGAGAGCAATGCTGGTGATTGTGGCTGCCTGGTTGCTACAGCAGGAGCTAAATCTGCTCTGTCGGTTATAATAATGAAAGTAACCAAAGCCACAGGCCTTTCTTTGTACACAGTGCCTGTAGACGTCGGCTCCTGCTGTGGAGCACATACTCTCTGTACTACGTGTCCATTTCACTAATGACACTCTTTGTAAAGGTATTCAAGCCATCTTAATTTCCCCATCACTGAACAAGACGTAGCAATCATTGGACTTGTTGACTATCGGTAGATGCGTATGGATTGCACTCTGATGTGGAGACAAGATTTTTTATCAGAGCTCTATTATATTATAGCTTAACCGAAGCAAATGTGTATATGTATACAGCAAGGACTGTATGACTTTAGTAACTGCCGATCCACACCTTTTACACCATTCACACCTATTTTTTCTTTGTATTTTGACTGCTACAATTAAATCTGAGGATTCAAAGAGTTTGAAAAAACTAAGGTATCCACGGACCTTACATGTTCTAGCTGTTATTTTAATGAAATTTAGAAGCAATTTAAAAAAAAATCCACAACAAAATCAGTTTTTGTTGTCCTTTAGAACATCTAATTGTCGCCATCATCCCTTATGGTACAGGAGTAGTCGTCGAACACACATCCAGCTGGGTCTGTTTACAAACTGTGGCTGATAGATAAGCTGCTACTTGTTGGATACATTTCCAGGTTATATCCAGCGTTCTTTGCTCTGGCTTTCCATCATATGATTTGTGCCATCCACTGACACTATGTGATAGCTTGCACAAACTACCATTGTGCCAGGAAGCACCAGTCACTGCTGGGAAAGTGTGGGGGGGGGGGGGGGGGAGGGGGGGGGGGCTGTCATGAAGATATGTCACAGGCACAGTCACACAAATGCAAAGAAAAAGAATGGGACATAGGATTTATTTTGTGGCGATACACGTTTGTACCAAACCCGAAGAATGCATTGTATAAAAAAAGCTGCACAAGTACTTTAACCAAAGACTTGCTTGCAGGGAAACCGCTCTACTAAAGTAGTTACTGATAATAAAGGTTTATGATAAAGATGAAAGTTAGACATTTGTCAGTACCTGGCTTTGATTACTAAGCTTTGTTGATGGCCAAGACAATATCCACAAGATCAGGTATGAATTTCAAAGTGCATAGAAGCTTCAGAACTCTTGAGTTAATGTTGAATTTCAGTGGGATTCATTAAGCAACAAAAAAGTGTGTATCCTCAATCTGCAGATCTTCCTGTTCATTGTGATGTGTTCCTCTTCAATGTGTGCAGGTTCACCTGTGTAGCCGTATGCGGACGGCACGAAACTAGAAACTGTTTCATTCTCCCTCCCCTGAATTCATGTCCTAGATACATGAAAAATCTGATGGAATTCCTGTTCAGAAAATACACACACACACACACACACACACACACACACACACACGCACCTACCTCCATGTGAGATTTCCCATACACATGTCATTTGAGGCAGATCTATATAAGAAGATGAGCATTTTCAGAGCTGTTTGGTTGATTATAACCAACAGATGATTTGGGAAGTATTGTCCTCAGGTGTTGTGAAGGTTCCAAGCCCATTCTCCACCCTGTGATGTTCCTTTCTAAAGATTAGGCTCAGAAGAAAATCGTCTTCCTCAATGGAAGAGGGGAAGAAGGGGACCGAACAGATACAAAAACACTAAGTATGTGTGGCCAATCAGCTTTCTACCTTGCTTGTGCCTGATGTCCCTCAGGGCACGTTGAACCAGGCGCAGTTAAGTCCTCCTTCTCCCCCAGCGCCTGTAATACCTGCATGATGAGAGCCAGAGCGCTGGCAGCTGCAGCAGTCACGCTCCTCTCCCACTCCCCTTCCTCACCCCCCACCTCACCACCAGCCCAGCCTAGCTCTCCCTGGCTCTCACACGCACGCACACACACACGCACGCATATAGATTTCCAGCGTGAAGCTCTTTGGAGCCACCTACTGCATCCCTCATTGAACGGCACAGTTCTTTACAGCCACACACAGAAAGGAGAGTGCAGTCGGTGGAGGAGTAGATGACAACATCGGATCAGACCCTGAACAGACGACGGCAGATGTCTTTGGAGTCTGGTGTTCCTGTGTCCATGGTGGCAAAGCACATCCACAGGAACCCATTTCCTCACTCAAACCATCATGCACGGACCCTTATTCAAAATTCGATATCTATTTTCTAAGCAGAACCCTCTCAAGCCCATTCAGTAAAAGCACTATCTGGTCTACTAATAGAGAAGAAAGGACTACCTTTGGATGTTTGTGATCTAAAAGGATATACTGCAAAACACAGCACACACTGTAATCAACAACCACCCACTCAGTGACCAAGACCGCTGAACAATGACAGAACATCTCAAGGTGGATCAAGGTGGGTGTGCAGGTCAAGATTGAGCTGGCAGTGTAAAGTAAAGGCACACGAAACAACCCCCTTCTCAAATGTCATTGCGTGTTTAGAGGAGCTGTGTCTACAACCAGGTAAATATTACAAATATCCCTCAGGTGTGACAAACAAGAGCTATATTATCTGTTTCTCTCAGCTGTGTTTGCACAATCAAGCCAGAAGCAGGGACCAGGAACAGACGTTGGAATGAGAACAGCAGCACGACTCCCATTCAGAAGGAGAGAATGGCGGAGAGATGAGTGAGGTGAGAGATCCTTCATGACAGGTACTGTGGTAATTCACTGTGAAGCCTGAAGGGGTCTGGGCCTGCCATGTGGAAAATGTCCGGACAGCACAGTAATAGCTGGACATCTTGAATAGCAAGGTATTACGTAAAAGGCAACATAAGGTCAGAACCCAACATCCATTGTGATAAGGGTTGAATCATCTCACAACCTCTTTGTAACCTCACACTAAATTCATGGAAATGTGTGCCTAAGAATGCTTCGTAGGTTAGATGTCTCTCTGGCAAAGTAACAGCTTTTACAAAGACATTGAATAATACATGATTACTTCTGATGCAATGCATTTTGAATGCAGCCTTAGGTGCTTACATGGTATTGCTCTTAAACTGGGGTGACTTTCTTCGAGGTGAAAGCTTGAAGAAAAAAAACAGAGGAAAAAAAACAGTTGTCTATAACAAAATTCTTCTCACCATGACATGAATGTTTTGGAATGAATCAAATTACCTATCAATCTGAAACAAAGTGCAGACCATCCTCCACCCTTCTCATTAAATTGACATGGCTGTCCACTGTGATTATTGCTTTGGTGCACACACCAATTACTGCAGAGACAGCTCTTTGTGTGTTTTCATTAATACCGAATTGTTGTTGGCACAGTGGCAGTTGTCTGTTCCAGTGCATAGGTAAATCAGGCAATTAATCCATGAATAGGTCCTAGATAACCAATAAAATGGAAGTCACTCTTGCATGAAATTTGTTGACCCTCTAAGTTTTGTTTGGGTCATTTACACAATATTAATTTCTCTAATTTATCAAGGGCCAGTGTCTGTTCAAATATGCTAATATATTTCCTGTCTGTCACTTTACAGGCAAGCTTCAGAATGTAATTTCCCCGCATATTATTTTAGTTTGAGGATAGGGAATATGGAATCCAGTGGTGTTTACACAGCTTCTAAATGCATTCAATGGAAGTTTGGTGACAGAAAGGGCAAACACAAAACATTTCAAACAGGTCATCATTTGCCAGCCTTATTATGGTCATGACAAACCAGACATAAATTCACTTAATTTTGATCTTAGTAGTTTTCATATCAGTTTTAGGTAGACACTGGACATGCTTAGATCCCCATCATATTGGGGTAGCAATCGTAGGCTGTTCTAGATTAATAGGTAAGGTAGTCTATAGGCGTTTATTTGTCAATCCCCTTGATTCTTACACAGGCTCAATGAAAGGATCAGAAGATCAATTTTCCAAAGCTACCTAGATCCACTTCCTCTCTTCAGAGTCAGGATAGAACTGCACTCAGCTGGTGTGTAACCTTCTCAGCACCAAGCTGATGAACAGCTCGATGCGGGAGGATTTTTCCACTGAATGCCCTTCCTGTCATGTAATAAATCCAATTTACAAGTCTTCCTCTCATCTACATGATGCAAGATATATCTGTGAAAAACATAAACCTGCTGTTAGACACACATTGTTTTTGTTAGAATGAGTTTAATGTGATAAGGTTTGCCGTCTAGTTGAGTTAACATTATCCACATAGATAAAAACTGGTTTAACCCTTGTGTTCTCCTCGGGTCGTTCTGACCCATCAGTCATTGTGACCCACCGTCGTATTGCGACAACTTTACCGCATACAAAAACAAAGTGAAGCATTTTCTTTTAACCGTCGGGCTGTCTCAGACCCCCCACATTGCGAAGGTTAAAAGAAAAGTATTTTAATTTGTTTTTGTATTGGGTAAAATTGGGTAAACACAATGATGGTTCGTTATGAACCTTTGGGTCATGTGACCCGAAGGCAGCACGAGGGTTAAGACATATAAAGCAAAAAAACAAATAAATAACGTAGGTACAATGCCGTGGAGTTTAATGGAAAAGAGGGTGAAGCCAGTCCACTCAGAGTCCAGCGAGAGAGGCTAGCTTCCCCTAACACGTCAGAATGTTCCTGTCGTGGTCCATGGCCTCCAGTACCGGCCCGTCCTCTATTCCCAGCAGGTGTCCATCCTCCGTACGCGCACCCTCTGTTTGTAGTGGTACTCCTTCAGGTGCTTCTTCAGGGCGTTGGGGATGGGCAACACGTTGATGCCGTCGTACGTGGTCCGGCTGCTGGTGACCGCTCGGCAGATGTGCTGCAGGCTGAAAGGCTGGCTCCGGTGGATGGGGTTGGACAGCAGGGGCTCGAAGAACATGCAGGAGTTGGGGTCCTTGTAGTGCTCCAGCAGGCCCGTGACGGTGGGGGCGTGGAACACGCTGGGGTCGTGCACGTCGAAGCTGAAGTTGTGGTTCCACTGCTCGATGCGGGCGTGCAGCGAGCGACCGTAGCGGCGGAAGCTGACGGAGAAGAGGTAGTCCTCCTGGGCGGAGTCCCGGAGGAGGAAGGTGCCCTCGGGTTTGCCCTCCAGGAGAGTCTCCGCCTCGTAGCGGTCCATCACGCCCCAGTAGCAGGGCAGGTTGGTGATCTGCAGCAGGTCCGGCACCAGACAGTGGATGTAGTCGATCTGAGTGTGGATCCGATAGCCGTCCTGGACTTTGGGACTCTCGGTCGGAGGGTGGGCAGCTCTGGCGGGCAGGCTGCTCGTCGCGACCTCCGGGTCAACCAAGGGGACGGGGACCACGTCGCAGGCAGGGGTGGAGGCGGAGACGGAGGCGGAGACGGAGGCGGCAGCCGAGGCTGAGGAGGAGGCCACCACCTCGTCCAGAGTGTCCAGGCAACTCTGCAGGAGGAGCTGGTGCTGCTGGTGCTGCCTCTGGAGCAGCAGCTGCTGCTGCTGGTGAACGGTGGCCCGCTCATCCCCAGCCAGCTCGTTCATACCGTGAGCCAGCTTGGGGCCCAGTTTGTACAGAGGATTGATCTGGGCCGTCACCTCGAAGGTGTGGATCTCTGCGTTGGGCGGTGGCTCCACGCCCTGCTCGATGCTAATGCGCCTGCGCTCTCGCAGCCTGTCGTCCACGTCCTCCACCGTGGCGGCCATGTTGGAGGTGGAGGGGCTGCTGACCACCTGTGTGTCCAGGAGAGGAGGCTGGGAGATGGGAGCCGTGTGCTGCTTGATCAGGTACCACTTCTGGGCCAGTTCGGAGTCCGCGGGGAACGGGCAGTCATCCAGCATGAGCTCACTGAGGTGGATCTTGCGGCGCGATGAGGCGGCGGAGGGCGTGAGGACCTGTGGGATGGCTGACGCACTGTGGGTCTTTATGGGGAAACACTGACCCATGGCATCTTGGATTTTTTGACGGAGAGTGCGACCGCCACCCGCCCCCCTGCCTTCAGCCTCGCCAGCTAGTGGCAGCTCAGTGACCTGGCCATTTGTCCCCTGTCTCGACCGGACAGTCCCCCTGTCCTGTCCCATGGAGGCAGAGGGGTCCAAGCTCTGCCACCTAGTTCCCTCCCTCAGGGGCGAGGAGGAGCAACGATCCCTCGACTCCAGACCGTTCAGTAGCTCTCCATACTCAAAGCCGTCACTGACAGGGCGCTCAACAGTTGGCTCGTGGGATGTCAGGCCTTTTTTCTTACCCCGTCCTCCCTTCCGCCCCCCTCCAGCATCCCGTCTCTCCTCAGACCGGCTCTGTCTCACCTTGGGACGGGCACCCCGTTCCCTGTCTTTTCCACGGTCACCTGACTCTTTCAGTAATGACATAACTGTTTAGTGTGGAGGTGAAGTGATTCACTCAGTTTACAGAGAATAAGCTGGTTAGCTCCCAAAGGCAAGTATCCCGTTCAGTCTTTCAGCAGGGGTTACGGGGCAATGCATAGCATTATGGTGCCTGCATTTCTTAATCAGGTACTTGAGGCAAAAAAACAACAAAAAACAGTTACAGTTAGATTAAAAATAGTAATTGTCATCGAATTTAATTCTTGAGATATTAAGCGTCTAGAAAGAGTACATTTACACTTTTTTGGTAAAGCTAACTAATCAAAGACTCTTTGGGGTCGTATGTTTCACTAGTTTTATTGATGATACACAACTTGTTATCAATTTAATTCTGGTCATCATTAATCTCTTAGCCAACATTTAGATGATTCCCAGATAATCTACTTCATACTGAGTATAAAAATCGGGAAGTAAACATTAGCTAATCTCTAGCTAGCTAACCTGTTTCGGCTGCTAGCCTGCTGTTGTGTTGACTTTTCCCGCTGTGTTGTTACTGTATTTCAATGTAACTCCTTTGAGTACCTACCTTTAAGCTAATTGAGTATGTCCACTTGAATATATAACTAAATATGAACAGATTTGACTAATTTGCTTTCAACTCCTCTTCGTCTATGCTATTGTATTGTGTTCGCTTGCTAGCAAGTTGGTTAAAATCAGGAAGAGGAAGTACAAGAATACGTTTTCATAATAAAAGTTCATATAAAGTAAAAGTCAAATGTCCTTGACTAGTCTGAATTTTTTGTATAGTAGATTCAGTCCCCAGATTAAAATTGTGAATACGTGTATTATATGTTTATGAACATGACCACAAAGAAACATGAGTTGAGTAGCAAAAAAAAAAAATACTCTTTATTTGGACTGTCTATCTGAGCAAAGCTGCAGTTCAGATCATTCAAACATAAAATGTGTGACAGTAAAAAAGTAGTTTCTAAGCATGGGATGCAAAATGTTCATTCATAAAACATTAGAAAAACGTTTTGGGGGTGGGGAATTAGTATTAAATATAAATTTTACAAGACAGAGATGCAACAAAGTATACAACTGACTGCTTATTGACTATGCCAGGCAGGAACATGAACACCATCTGAAGGTCCAGGACAAAGAGTCTTAATATGTACTGAATGACACACAAGCTATGTACCTCATAACTCTGCTTGGCAAGAAAATATTAACCCAAACTTGTGAAGTGTATTTTCAAACCCAATTCACACATCACTGGAATGTAAACATACGGTAAACATATTCCTTGGCCTGTTGTTAGTGTTGAGTTATACTCATAATCACATATATCACAGCTCAGACTGGAAATGTCATTGCCCACCACTCTTCAATAGAATATGAAGCTCCCAGAGTCTATTTTGCAGGCTTAAAGAACCCTGTCCTACACATTGGTAGCCTCCAACCTGTATAATCATTTCAGGTACGCTATACTATGGTACATAGACCAATCAAATTAGACTCTGAGCCATGTAACATGTACGTACTGTACAGTGTTGGCCCAACCAATTTCACACAATAGCTTAGATAAGAGAAAATTGACTAACTATATCTGAAATATGTAGATGTTTTCCCCCCAAATATACTCATCTCTCTTTGTGGACAAGAAATCTGATGTAGTCATCAAGTCAGACATGTCCTAGAGCCAGCTCTGAGGATAACTGTGACTAGAAAACTACTCAGCTCAGTACCCAAGCAGAGACAGAAGAAGCAGGGGCTGTGCCTCTCAGGCTAAACGCCTCGCTTTATCAGCAACTGGCATCTGACAGTTGAAACCACAAGGCCAAGCAAGATCAATCTTCTCGTTACTCCACAACTCCAGGAAGGCAGACGGCACGTGCCCCACATGGGTGTCCGTCTGACTTATATGCGGAGTCATGATCGCAACGTAGATAAGACTCGTGGTAGCAGGCATCAGTCAATCTCTACCCAGCCAGCCAAGTACTTTATGCATTACACATATAAAGAGATGAAATATTCAAATGAGTAATCTGATTTTCAGACATCACATTACACAAGGGCATGCCCACGCCAGAAGTAAACAGTGCTCATTGGGAGGCATCAACATTGAACATCAGTCACATCACTTTTGCCTTCTCCATTTGATGACATCGAGCACCATCACGAGCACTCAATTCTGTCCTCTTATAAGCAATATCAGAACTCAAATCTTGTGGGGGAAAAACATGCATTTCAAGAATAAGAAAAAAGCAGAAGTTGTTTATCAGGGGAGCGTATAAAGAATAAGAGTGGAAAAGACGTTGGTAAATAACCATGTTTACTAAACAAGTAGAACAGTCATGGCTCTGTGGAAATAAAAATGAATATGGAGATCCCTGCCTTAAGACACAGACGATCCATGAGATAAGACCATATACGCACATGCACCTCTCCCCTGCCACATTCAAACACAGAGGCTGGCACACAATCTTGGATTCAACACTGATACCACATGATAATGTTGGGGCTGAAGGATATCCAAGCGCCTTCCAAAAAAAGTAAAAGTAAAAATATATGATTCATCAAATCTCCACACTGGCCGTTGGGAAGAGAGGTGGGTACTGGTTCATTCTGAACAAGACTTGAGCCTCATTTGCATTTTCCAGAGCCAATCATAACAGTGCCTCAGGGTAGAAAGGGATTTCATTAAGGTTTCTTACCCAGCGTTAACAGTGAGGTAAAGAGCAACGCTCCCTGAAAAATAAGTACTTGAAAACAGACACAACACCTGCCCTTTCCTCAATTTTTTTCTTTTTTCACAAATGCAATTTAACTTCAGCTCCCACAGTACAAACCTCCCCAGCCCTGCTGCAACCCTGTAAGGATTGCTCAGCGCTTAGCTTGCAAATGAGATTCATCATCATTTGTGTAGTACAGCACAAAATTTCAATGCAGACTGGTTGCGGCTGGCATATTTTCCTTCTTCAAAACTGACATTGTTTTAACAAATACCGCATTTACCTTTACATATATGACTCTGGCATCAGAATTCGCACAGACCCCTTCTCTTTGGCCTTGTTACGATAGGGTGGGACACAGTCGTTTTTTTTACCCATATGAAGAGTTTATCCACTCTGCTGCAGGAGTGGGATGAACCAGGATATTAAGTCTGTCAATGTGTCAGGGCCTTCCTTGCTAAATAGTGTACATGTACATGACACGCAGGGCCTGGCTACAGGCTGACCATATGTATGTGTGTGTGTTTGTTTGTGTGTGTGTGAATGCGCAGTGCCCACAAATAGGGGGCAGCGTGCAGAAGTGCCTTGCTCCAGGTCAGGAGACT
Source organism: Osmerus eperlanus (assembly GCF_963692335.1). Classification (NCBI taxonomy): domain Eukaryota; kingdom Metazoa; phylum Chordata; class Actinopteri; order Osmeriformes; family Osmeridae; genus Osmerus; species Osmerus eperlanus. The sequence goes on from NC_085028.1 coordinate 14,215,055, forward strand.
GTCTGGATACAGTATATGGGGTGTGAAGCTTGGCTCTCAATGTTCCTGGACAGCAGCCTTGCTCCAAGGCAGTGTCGTTACCCTTTGTATTTTCTAGCTACTGGGAGGAAGAGGGGAGAAACTTGGGGGTAGACGCCCCTTAAGACAGCACCAATCCTCCATATTCCTCTCAGAACCCTGCTCATCTTAATGTCACAGTCCTGCAGAAGACACTGAGCAGTTTTGTACAACTAACCTCTCATCTCTCCTGTAATATAATAGTAATCTGTATTCCATTTATAATAAACTTAGTTAAGTATAATAAAGTAGAAAAATATCAGAGAACATATACACAGTTAGTTTTGTCGTTGTCGTTTTTGTAGTGACCATTTCGCTTTGTTGTTTTCTGAAGCATATACTTTGTGCTGGGCTACAAGGAGCTGAACAGACTTCTGTTGGAGTGAACCGGCGACTTTGTTTAAACTTTTTTTTTCCAACACTTGTTTCTTGACTTGTTTTCATATTGTTGATGTTCGGTCCATTCCATCTAGAAAAACAGGAGATTGGTATTTCAAATGACATAGATAAAGCAAGGAGACAACAACATAATATTACAATATAATATCGACACAGGAGACGGTCAGTTGTGTTGAGTTGCTGTGAGCTTTGTGCTGTGCCTGAGGGTTACCCGGACACAGTGCCGGTCCCTTACCCCCTAAGGCATGCTCTGTCATACTGAGGCACAGTGACTCCAGCGTGGGGTTGATCTCCAGGTCGGACCCTGGACCTTGAAATTCTGAGGGAGAGAAGGGACAATCACATCAACCTGTTATGCTGCTGAAGGGAGAGGGAGGTTGGGGCAGAGTGTGTAGGTTGGGGGGTATGCGTGAGGCCGTGGAGATGGCAGGGAAGCTACCTTGCTGCTGGAACAGGAGCATGGTTTGAGGGGAGGTGTGGACAGGGAGCGAGTGGGTCCGCTGCACGGAGCTGCGACTCTGGCTTGGCATGCTGTTGCTGCCCCCGGGGTTGGCGAACCACAGGTTCTAGAAAGAAAACATGAGCGTCCAATAAAAACACGCCATTCAATCTCTGTATTCTACACAGTTTTCTCCTGCGGGGACAAACGGACGATGCCTCCGGTTATGATGATGATTCATCTAAAAATGATATGCCAACCCTTTTGAGTTTTACATTGATTAAAGTGTCAGGGACTTTTATAATGCCTCATTCGTCTGTCAAAAAACTAATTTTAACCAAGAAAGGAGAAGACTCCTAAGGCACAAACTCTGTCCTTTCCACTCAGATCTGTCCTTTCCACAGATGGGAACAGGCTAACTAGCTCAAACTTGATTCAACAAACACTTCTCTTTCGTAAGAACATTTTGGTTTTCCACTTCTGAGCACGACTTTGGTTTTCCCCGACAGTGTTTCTATACGGCTTTTGGCACGGCCATGAGCACTGACCTGTCTGCCTTGGCCCCCCAGAGCAGGGCTGGTGAGGGTATGGCGGGGGGAGGCCCCCCCGATGCCACCTGGACTCAAGAGCCCCATGCCTCTGGTCGGGAGCCCGCGTGGCGGCATGGTAAACTGCCTCTGTCCCCGGCGCCCCAGAGCCCCACTCACAGAGCCTGCTGTGGGGAGGGAGTTGGACCCATACGCCCAGCTGGAAGAGGACACACACACACACACACACACACACACGTGACATCAGGCACACTTGCACAGTCCTCATTCTAGGAGGAGGTAGAGGCAGCCAGACCTCCTGAGCTCACCGAAAGAAACATTTCGGCGCCTTGAATGAAATATGTGCTGTTTTCATATGAACAGAAGTAGGGAGAACAAAGAGAGAGAAAGATCCATCAAAAGGGGAACGAGAGAACAACAGGAGTCTCACCCTTTCTGTCGGTAGACAGGCATGTCCAGCATGGTCTGCATGGCCTTCCGGGGAAACAAGCGGAGCAGCTTAAGAACCTGCTGCTTCCACGAGACCAGCCTCTTCCTCTGGGTCTCTGTGAACGCCTGAGAGAGAGACGGCGAGAGAGAGACAGCGAGAGAGAGAGACAGCGAGAGAGAGAGACAGCGAGAGAGAGAGAGAGAGAGACAGAAATGACAGGAGCAAAGATAAGAGAGTGCAGCAGGGAAGCAGGAATCAGTACTTCAAACAGCAATGCAGTCAAAGGCATCAAGCAGCGCGTATAACTCCACCGCTAAGGGGAAGTTATACATTTGTAAATACTTAGAAAAGGCTTCCTGCAAACAACCGGATCACCACGTCCTCCTGAAGCCAAATGGATTACCCCCCCATGTGAAGTTGCCATTCCAATTTAGACTACGCCACATAAAATACGTCCAAAAAGGTGTGCGCTTCCATCCAGGAATAGATGCGTTCCCAGGCTCTCACCTCGTGTGTCAGACACTTCTCGATGAGCTGCAGGTAACAGCTGATGTTCTCCTCATCCGGCCGCGACACCAGCAGCTGAGTGCACACTGCAACACACACACGATAGTTAATATCACACACACACCATGGTACAAGGGACAAGAAAACAAGAACCAGCGGGACCTCCTAGAAATGAAACTGTATCCCCATCTCACCTTTACCCATGACGCGCGTAAACTGGCCAGCAATGTCGCCGTCTGATATGGGTGCGGTGGAGGACTCCCCGTCACAGGCAGGGGGGTTGTGGGGCTGGAAGGCCTCCGAGGAGAGCTCCTTGTCCTCCCCAGGCTTGGAGTGCTCGGGGGCGGAGTCGCCGGGCTCGCTGAGGTCCCTGTGCGCGGCGCCGGCAGGGCAGCAGGATTTGATGGGCGTGATGATGATCTGCTGCAGCTCCTGGAGGGCGTTACGCAGGTTTCCACCTTCCAAGATGTCCTGTCAAGAAGGAAATTGCGTTTTTTTTTTTTCTGGAATAACACTGCAAATTCAGAGAGGTTTTGAAATTGAAAGGCTCTCTGTAAGTGATACCTTCTCTAAAGACTTGAGGACACTCTGCCGCTCTCGCAGTTTCTGGATGCTCAAGGCGATCTTGTGACGCGCTCCCTTGGTCACATTCTGAAAAGGCAAAAGAGGAAAAAGATGGAGAGAGCAGTCATTTCAATGGGGAACACATAACATCCTTCCCGTCGCTAAATAACCATCCAAATAACCACCAGTCTCATTCTAGCCGTGGAGCAGAGCCCAAATCACTGTGTTTATCTGTCAGGACAGCTCTATATAAAACTGGGGGCTGCATTGCTTAACTTCACGCTTCACTGGCTTTGATGTCAGGCGCTGTTGAACAGCTCCCTGTGCTGTTGAACAGCTCCCTGTGCTGTTGAACAGCTCCCTGTGTTGGACTGGAGGACAAACCTGTGACTCCAGGTGGTGCTCTGTAAGAATCATCATCTCCTCATACGTCATCTGAGAGAAAAGTGCTGCGTATTTGTGAAGACGGAGACTCTTCAGCCACGTGGGAACATCTAAGACAACAAAAAAAAACGAGGGAAGACGTCACACTCTGAGCCACGCTCGCCGTCGGCGGGAGGTGGCTTTTTACCGCGGGGGAAACATCGACAAAGCCTCGGGATGAACTCTCGACCTTTCATGCCACTGCCGTCCTCCTGGAAGGTGTTGCGTGCAGAGCCCTGGTCCTCCGTCTGCTCGCTGCCTGACGAGGCCACGCTGCTCTGGGGGGACAGGGGCGCGTGGTCCGTGGGTAAGTAGGCCTGGCGCCCCCCCAGGTCGTCCTGGCTCAGCCACTCCGACCCACACGCCTGGGGGCTGGAGGGGATCAGCGACATCGACCTCTTCAGAGGGCTGGGCTGCATCTGCCCCCCCAGGCCTGGCGACAGAACACAATCACAGCATTTTCAGAAAGGCCACACAACAAACGTTTCAACCAAGATAGTTTGCGTGCTAATTCTGACCACGCGGCGCCAATGTCACCTCTCTCTGTTTGTCCCCGCTGGGCTGACTGACCTGCGCTGTTGCTGTTGATGGGAGAAGGCATCCCGCCAGGGAACGACATGTGTCCGTTCTGTCCTGCTGGGGAGGTGCTGGAGGAGGGGGGCTTCTCGTGCCAGGCATGGCCAGGATCCATGGCCTCAGCGGAGCTGGGCCACTCATCTGAGCCCTGGCGAGGGTGGTAGGGGGCGGAGGGTGGCCTGGAGGCGGGCGCGTAGCCACTGGAGAGGTGCTCCTCCAGGTGGTTGAGCCACATGGCCAGAGAGGTCCGGTCATCGAGGGTGGTGGCGGGGTGGATGAGGGCGTAGGATAGCAGCTGTCGGCTCTCCTCCACAAACAGGCTGCTTTCGATGGTGTGGCTCAGCACCTTCTGCAGCAGCTTCATGTATTCACACTTGGCCTCGCTGTTGCGGGGCTGGAGCAGGGGCAGGTGGGATAGCAGCAGGGACACTGCCTTCTCTTTGGGCTCTTGGTGCCATTGGCTAACAATGGCTGTGCAGAGAAGAGATCGACAGGAGAAGAAAGACAACGAATTGAAATACATTGCTTACGCGTGTGCTTTGGAGTGAGCGAAATGTGGTCAATATCGTTAATACATGATCACAAGTGTGTAGATTATGATGAGAGTGTAGTCCCCCAGCTACCTGCGTTGTTGGCCTCGGCCTCCAGGATGTGGATCTCAGTGCAGTCTGCCAGCCAGTGCTCCAGGCAGATATGCAGGAAGCGGGCCTGGGTGCGGGACACCCTCTTGAGCAGGGACAACAGTGCCACCGTCTGCTCGCACTCATTCCAGCCCTTGAACCAGTCAGTCAGGATGCCCACCTGGTCTCGGAACATCATGGCGTGTTCCCTTGGGAACAGGGACGGGAATGTGTGGGTGGGGCCGGTGGGTATGGGGAGGACTGCAGTATCACAAACTGTTTCAGTCTGGCTCCGCTCAGTGGCGGCGGTACAGGAACAGTCCTAGGATCCCCTCACAGCGAAGCGGGGGGGCCCTCACATGGTTCAGCTGCAGCAGAGGCTCCTGGTGAGGGGTGGTGCAGAGACAACTAGGACAGGGTTCAGTGCAGTTTGGATGAGAACTGTGTATGTCCAATTGAGCTGGTGGTGTCTCAGACAGGAGGCAGAGGCTCTCTCCTGAGTATCTGCACCTGCATCTTCCCAACCCTACCAAATCGACAGGGACACGGTTAGGTCAGGGTACAGGTTAAGATTAATTGCGCACTGAGGACTGTCAAATCTTTCTCAATGCAAATACACTGATACACATGTTGTTCAGCTTTAATTGGTAGCTTAGAAACGCCACAGCCCGGCATTTCTATGCTCAACATTACTGCATATTATGGAGTTTACTTGTTTACATTTACATTTTACACTGCATAAACATAACAAACAGCAGGTTATATTATCAAACATTGTGTTTAAGTTGGTTCTGCACAGCAACAGCCAATTCATTTGCAAGCGGACTTGAAAAGCTATCATGTTGTTCTATGCTCTAATTGTGTCTAATTCACTGAAAATAATGCCTGGGTCGCTGAATGATAACGTTTAAAACCAAGATCAATCAGTGATATGAGCATGAATGGAGCATATACATGTGACAGTTGTTTTATAATACACATACTATGGTCCAGCAAACTAGCATCCATGTCCTTTATTTAGCTCAGCTAACGCTAATCATAATGCAGAGATAATCAGCTTCATGGTGCAAAAGTGGAGCACAATAACGCCAGCATCATCACTTCCGATGAAAGCGGGCTCCAAATGATTATTCCCAATAATTTATATACTGGCTAGGTAGCTAACAATTATATTGTGGTTTAACGGCATTTACAGTCTAATCTTATCGGAATGTGTTGGAAAAAAGATATCTGTTGATTTGGCTGTGAATGACACGTAGCTTGCCAGCCACTAAAATAGCTAATGTGGCTGCCTCTGACAGCGTTAGTTTCTTGTAGCTAACTAAGCTTTCTTGTCGGTGTTAGCAAGCCAGTTAAGAAGCCGGTTTTGCTTGTCTAGATTCATCAACGTCTACATTCACACTGATTTAACCAGCTAAACAAACCAGAACACAGTCTGGTAACTGAAAGCTAGCAGATTTACCCTATAACACACGACTTAGCATTAGTGTTTGCATAGTAACGTTATCTAAATGTGATTAACTTGGGACTTGTTTTGATAATAAATAGCACGAATCTAACTAGCATAATTAGGCCCTTACCGACTTGATGTTTTTCCACCGTGTAATGGGTGAGAGTGAATCGGGATTGGTATTGTTTTCCGTTCCGACGTTGCTGCTGGAATGTCCCTCTCTTTCTCGTCTCGGACGAAGCTAACGGGCTAGCAAAGTAACGACGAGAAACAATGTAGATCTCACGGTACAAATGTCCTACTTGTTATTTAGCCAACACGCTAGGTAATTTAGCACGAAATGTATGACGTTGAATAAATATAAATAACATACGGTAGCTATAGTCGTTTGTTTGTTTACGTATGTGGATTGCACTTGTCAGCTAGCCTAGCTGTTGGCTAATTGATTAGCTAGTTAGCAACTAGCAGCGCTAGCTAATCTCTCGCTTGCTAGCTAGCAAGAATTTCCTAGAGTAATGTTAGCTAGCTTGCTAGCTATAATGCAAAACAACTCAAACAAAGCGCAGATTTCGATCCGATGCTAGCGGTATATTAGTTTCCTTTACAATAAGGACATGTAATGATTTCAGACGTAACACAATGCATCTATATACAAAAATGTTTCTTTCCACACACAAAAAATGGAGCGCAGCGCCGCTAGCCTGGAGAAATTTACTTCGTTCGGTCTGATTTGACGCAAGACGTGGGCCACTAGCGTGGGGTTGCCAGGTTGTCTCACACCCTCCATAAAGGTGTCTAAACACTGATCCATAACAGTTTTAAATAACAAATTCGAACAGTAAAATTCAGATCCCCAAAATTCGAACCAAAGAAATTCTATAATAAAAAATAATATTTGAATATCTGAATCTTGATTTTTTTATAGCATTTTTGGGATCTGAACTTTACTGTTCGAATTTGAGCAACCTGAATTTCAGAAACTTAAATTTTAGGATGAAATTTTTTTAAACATTTAAATAAATTTATATTTACATTTTGAAGAGGTGAATTCAAAACCAAACAAATTCGGTGTTGTGTAAATTTCAACATTAAATATTCAATGCCTTAAAACATGTCACAGACTTGCTTCAATACATCTTGGCTTTATGAAAAAAGGGAGGGTCAGTGACGAATGCTCTATTTTCCTCAGAGTGAGTGCCCTCCCCCTGTATGAAAAAGGAGGTTCTTGTGACACAGGCAGCATCCTCTCACTAGCTGGTGGTAGAGAAGGAACTACCTAAACAAGAAAATCTCACTGAAGACCAGAAAGCATAACAGGACCTTTTCCAGAATGGTATGGAAGACTTGCTTACTTGTATGATTAGGCTCTTCCACAAATGTGTATTTGGAATGGTGATGTGCCCCAGGTTTAAAGTAAATTACTTTTTTTTTAATATATATTACTCTGTTTGTCTATGCTACCCATGTCCACCATCCCCCACATTGCTTAACAGGAAGCTGCACAGTCTCATGATGCAAGAAAACACTTCCTGGCCTAAATCTGTCACTTTAAAATGTTTGTAATGGGTTGAAATTCATGCATGGCAAAACCTGCACATCATAGTTAAGATTCTTTTGCACTCTCCCTCTTTCTCTTCTTGGTGCATGTGTAGGCTTGTGCATGTTATTTGACCAAATAGACATGTTTTAATCAGAAACGCCAACACCTTACTGAAGTAAATCTTATGTTTTAGTCGAGCTCCCTTGTTGTGTGTGAGGTGGACGAGAGCCTGAAAGCAAAACTGAAGAAGTTCAGATTCCGAAAAGAGACCAATAATGCAGCCATACTGAGTGAGTGCTGACTCATCATATTCACTTCTTCTTAACTAAGTGTACATAATATAACACATGCAGTATCTTCAAGACTAACCTTATTAACTAACCCTAACACATGTTCTATGGGTAGTGCATGTGGACATACATTATGCAAATACCTACTACAATCTTGTATCTCCCAGTGAAAATTGACATGGAGAAACAGCTTGTAATCCTGGAGGAAGAATATGAGGCAAGTCTTTCAATTATAAGACCTGAGTGTCTTAAGCCAGATTCACTTAGAACTTATTTATACGTATCAGGTAACCTTAGGTCATTTCCCTCCTATTTCAGGACATAACCCTGGATGACTTGAGGAATGAACTTCCAGAACGTCAGCCTCGATATCCTCATCATTCTCAATTTCAGTTTTACACAACTTGTATTAGAGGTCATTCACTGATTCAAATTCCTTAACTGTGAGCCACATTTATAGTCTACAGCTACAAGTATATCCATTCAGATGGCAGAGTGTCCTATCCTCTGTGTTTCATATTCTCAAGTCCAGTTGGTGAGTCATTTTTCAATGAGGGAACCGTCCTGTTCCTATTCAGAATTGTGTGGATAGGCAATAATGATCCCTCAAAGAAACACAGTAATGAATCCTAATGGTAGACCGTTTTGTCATCCTGATTTACTGGCTTGATAATATCAACAGGATGCAAGCCTGAACAGCAAATGATGTATGCAGGCAGTAAAAATCAACTGGTCCAAGCAGCCGAGCTCACAAAGGTGATGGGTTTGGTTATCTCTAGTGTGGGTTATCTCTAGTGTGGGCTTAAAACTAAAAGGCTCATCATGTCAGACATCTTACTAAACAGTGTTTCCATCTGACCTATGAACTGTACTTTGTCAATAGGTTTTCGAAACACGGAACATCGATGATTTGTCAGAGGAATGGCTGAAAGACAAGCTGTCTTTCTTTCGTTGAAGAGTTTTCCCCTTGTTCTTGAATGCATCGATACAACTTAATAAATGTCAGACAAGTCAGGTCCATTTCAGTCATTTATTATGAATTGCTTTACATAACACCACTACAACCTACTCATGAAGAGCATTTCAACCAACACTTTCTAATCCCATATCCCTTTTCTATAAGCATTCCATCTGTGGTCCATACACATCAAGGGCACTTTGCTTTGAAGAAAAAAAGGTTTACAAAAGACACATTTTATAAAATCAGCAACTACAATTTATTTACAAAGTCTACATGTTCATAATTGACATGTCCATTGATGTATTCACTATCTGCAAAAAAATGACATAAAAGCCTATAAAATGCAACACTGCATTATAACATAGCGCTGCATTTTATTGTCCATTTTCAAAGACATAATGCAACCCTCTAATGGTGAGAGGACATGGAAACAAACTGAAATTCAACAGGGTTAGGCATGAGATCCCAACAGAAAAAAAACTTGTGTACATATTTGAACCATACACTAAACTACAGTGTACAAGTAGTGCATCCCCTCTGTCAAGCAGACAGGCATCATCAACGAGACAGAGATTCTGTTCCCAGACTGTGCCGTTTAAAAAGGGACGAGCCGGATATATTACATTTGTGGCTCTGAGAAATCGCCCGCCTGGAGCATAGGGATGAGACGTGGGATGAGTACTGGTACCGGTCCGGCGGCCCTATTCACTGTCGCTGCCATCACTGGAGTCTGAGCCCTGCTCGCTGCCACTTCCGCTCTGAGCCCCGCCCCCAGAGTGAGGGCTGCCGCTGGCGCTGCTGTGGGCGGGAGTCGCACTGCCGCTCCTCCTCCGCCCCCTCTCCCCTTCGTCCTCGCTCCCGCTGCCCTCCTCGCCGCTGCTGCGCGCGCCGCCCTTGGCCTCGTTGTCCTCGCTGTCGTCGTCGCTGCCAAAGATCTCCTCTTCGTCCCTCATCTCCCGTGTCCTCTCCTCGCCGCTCTCGCTGCCGCTGGCGCTGGTCTTCCTCCTCCGCTTGGCTCCCTCCCCCTCCTCCTCCTCCTCCTCCTCCTCGTCCCTGCGCTCCGCCGGCGCCTCCTCCTCCTCTCGCTCAGACTCGCTCTCCGAGTTGTCTCCTTCGCTGTCACTGCCTTTCTCCTTCTCGTCACCTGTGGAAGAGGACAGAGATGAGCATGCGCAGGTTGCAGAGGCGGAGCAGGGGGTTCACACAAACGTAAGTGGAGATGAAAGAATGTACGAGACAGAGCTGAGAGGAGACACGGACCCGAGTCCTGCAGGTCTTTATCCAGATCCAGGTCCTCCTCGTCCTCTGGCTCGTGGTTCTCCAGCTGGGCCTTGCGGGCATCCTGAAGCGGACAGGGATGAATCAGTACCACTCCTGCTGAGGCTCGTCAGCAGACACGAGTCACGGTGAGACGACATGATACGCGGCCTTACCTGGGCTTCCAGCTCCTTCTCGTTCATGTCTCTGTGCTTACACACCAGCACGGCGTTTGTGGTGGACTGGGCTCCAGCCTTGGCCCTTCTCTTGCTCAGACGCACTCTGAAAAACCACGGGTCGACAAGAGTGAATAACTACGAAACTAAACCGATAACAGTGAATCGTGCTCACCGCTGAGTGAAAAAATGTCACACTTCAACTGTCTCCGTGTAAAACTGAGCTAGGTCACGGTCAGCTCCGTGCCTGGCCTTGCTTACCTCGTCTCCAGCTCGTTGTAGTAGACTCCATCCCCATCTCTGAAGATGAAGAAATAGTTCTCCTCGTAGCCCTTGCTGGCCTTGTTCTTCACGTTCCAGTTGTACTCCCTGGCTATCTTGTAGTCATACCTTTTCACAAAGAAAACCCACTCAAACTTAGAAGCAGATATTTGCATAAGTGGACATTGCCTGTCCAGAAAGATAACCTGTTGGTAAAAAGAGTGTTTCCCTATAAAAAGGTGACTTTGCCTCTCAATTTCAGAAGGCGCACTTACAGGTCTTCAGGCATGTAGTCCAATTCTTCGTCCACATCTCTCTTGCGCTTGCGAAGTGTTTCTTCGTTTGGTAGGAAGTAGGCCACAAACTGATTTCCTTCCTCGTCCATCATACCTCTGCACAGTAGTTAAGTAAAAAACAAACAAAACATCAACATCTTAACAGCCGGACACCGACCCACACCACTAGTGGAGATGTAAATAGGCCCAACACACCTAATCATGGCTTGTGACATCATGTCCACACCAGCAGGTCCGGCCATGTCTTTGGGTGCAGGATCCGAGTCAAAGATGACTTGGGCACATGGGTTGATCCACATCTAGTGAGTAGAGCACAACAAATACACATGCTTACTGTCAGGTTCATTATACAGCAAGACTGACACACTGATCTTACAGCAGCCAATAAGTGCCATATATTTCATATGGCAGCTCACATGCCCAATAGGACCCATCAAATATATGTTTTGGCCCTTCACCATCCTCTGTGTTAAACTGTGAGCCGTCAAAACAATTAGTAACAAACAGAATCCAATCACTGGGACTTGATTGCTAACCTTAAAGTCAGGGAACACTGGAAGCACCTCAACAGGAGTGACTCTGGGTTTACTGTAGTGCTGGGTGACCTGAGGACAAAACCACAACACATCCTTAAATCCTAATGTTTGCCAACTCAACTCTGTGAGGAAAGGTTGAAGACACGCAGTCAGCCACGAGGGTTCAGTACACCGTTGCAGAACGGCTGAGCTTACCGATTTTTGTGCATCCTCAAATGTCTTCTCAATGGCAGAAATCTGGCTGTCCCTATCCTTATAGATTTCCTCCTCGGTGAACTGCTGTTTGACGGACACTCCAATCCTGAATAGTGATGACATACGCAATATGAACCAAATGGAGCAAGCACACAGTACGTATGGTTTATGGACAGGGGATCAGGGGAGTAATCACAATGATGGGATGAAACTTACTTGACTTCCACTTTCTCATTGGAGACTCCGTATCTGTTGAACTCTGTGGAGATGTACTCCGTTTTCCTCATCCATGGGACTACCTTGGCATGCTGCTGGGATCTAAAAGGGACAGAAAGGAGATATTCAGTGACACAAAAACACGGTTAACAAAGTCCTTCCAAATGAAGGTTGAACTATGTCACATAGATGACTAAATTTGAGTTTAACCGTTTGGAGCTTGATGGAGCCTGAATGTCCTCCTCCAGTAGTTTCTCGTCAGCTGGATCTAAGAGAACTAGAAAAGATAAGAAAATGAGTCTGAATTTTACACATTAGTATCAATGACAAAAAGACACATTGAGAGGGTTGAGGTCATGGTTGATGGACTTACTGCTGGGGTCAATACGGTAGGTGTCTGGGTTGATTAGGTCAATGGTGACTCCAAGGTCTGGCTCTGTCAGCAGTTCATGTTTGTGCTGCTTTTCTAACGAGGTGGCCTTATACTGCACAAACCTGTGTGCCACCAGACACACAAAGCCATCCAGCCACATAAGAGTCATTGGTATTACAGTTGCATGGAGGAAATTTGAGTGAAACCTGACATTTACCTGTGCTGGTCAAAGGGGTATGTGATGAATTTAGGGTCAAATGGGATGTCAGGTAAGCTGTTGCAGTACTTAACCCGACAGACGACTCCAGATCTTAAAGATAAATCAAAAACGAGCAGTACAATCAACATTAGGAGCATTTAATTATCCTCCAGTTGGTAGGATGTAATGTAAACAAAACATTCTCTCTAGAAAATGAGATACCACGATGTCTATCAAAGAACAGATCTGATATAAACAAACTTACCTTTCTGGGACCGTTCTATGAGAGGAACTCCTGGACAGAAGGAAAGATCAATCCACAGTGAAGATTTCCAGAAACGTCTGACAACAACTCATGAATGTATACTATCTAGACAACACCTGCAAGTTGACTTAATGCAACCCAACCAGCTAGCTAATCCAGAAAGGCATTAGGTTACCTACCTATCTTAGTTATTCAGAAAAGTGAAGCTAAAGTCACGTTGGCAGACCAGCTAGAGCTAAATACACTAACGGCTGAACAGCTAACAACTTACCTGTGACCGTCTTCTCGCTGAGCTTGTGTCTGAATAGTTGGAGCCATTATCCTCACAGAAAGACCGCAACTATTACTAGTGTACTATAAATCTTGACTACGATTAACACTCCTTACATATACAAACACTAGGCTCGATAACGAGAAATGTTTAGCTAGTTTACTGTCTTCTGCTTTGCGTTTGCGCTCTTTTTTCAGCTCGTTCCTCCTTAGTCGTCTCTACAGGACCCTTGATGGTTCTAGTTGGCTTGTAGAGTTGCCTGTATATAAATAGACGGGGATTTCAACGATTCAAGATCAGCTTTTTAGGATTTGTTATGGTTGATTACAGTGGGCATTACTAAACCAACCTGATCCTAGATCCGTGCTTCCGTTAGACTACTGTTCTTTCTGTGGTCCTACGATAAAAAATGTCAGCATAACTGGACGATGAGCGCCACCTAATATCCGGGAGGACTGGGTTAGGGCCGGTTTAGTAGATTTGCCATTTCCCATGTCTGCTTTCCATTTTACAAATAGAAACATAATCAACAAAAATGACTTTATTTCCTGTAACGATAAGAAACGGACATTTATATCCCAGTTGCTGTACAGAAGAGTAAAATTACATCATATTTTACATCCTCTGGTAACATTTGTACCTGGTAGGTGAACATGAAATGCTTAATTTCTTTTTCCAGAAGTGCAAATTTATTACAGTTATACCAATCAAAATTGAGAGGAAGGGTAGTTACATTCAAAGCAAATGGTAAACATGTCAAATGTCTGCCAAGGAGTGCAAATTCTGTTTTAAGTTTGAAGGATGTGCAAGCTTGAAATATTGTGTGTTTGAATGGTCAGCGTGTTGAACATTTGGAAACTGGAATAAATATGAACAAAGAAATTACACAAATGTCCTTAGACATGACAGTACAAGTACACATCAATGTTCTATTTGTTGAAACCAGAACATTTCAAGCAAACATAAACAACACAAACCAGGACAATGTGGAAGTATCCCATCTATTATGAACGTAAGAACAAACCAATAGAAAAAACAATGTTTTATAAAACTCCGCTAAATTTCCTTATTGCTCGACACAGTTATCATGGTCTTCCTCAATATAACAAGCAGCATCAGTTCATCCTATGCAGTTTCCACATCACTGGTTACACTTCATGTGCACTGGAAGTCTGACTCTGATAATAACCATGCTTCAAGAGGGTAACTGACACACAGAGGGGCTTATTCAGGGTGTGCTTCGGGAGCGCTTCACACGCATGGCTCAGGAACCAATCTCAGCTCTTGATATGTTGTTCTTCATGTCTCCTTCCTCAACTCCGTCATGTTTGCAACAGTCTTATGGGATCCACCCTGTGTGGAAAAATAACCAATGCATTGTTCAAAGCAGGAGTTGAAGTCTATGATGAATATCTTTGTAAAACCATGCATATCATTATGGTCATCTGTTCCAACAAGTCAAACTGAAAGGACCTCTCACCAGCTCAAAATGTACAGCATTTGACTGGGATCATCATCATCAGCGAACCTCCTGTAGAATTAAATATAATTCTATGCTATTCAATGTGCACAAGTAGTTTAGCTAAACAACTATTTGAGATCATGGACCAGGAAAGTCTTACCCATCTCCCCAAAGGTAGAATACTCGGTCCTGGTAGAAGATGCAGAGGAACAACCACACACTTATGGTCTCGACCCAGAAGATGACATAAAGGAACCACATAGATGAAAGCAGGAGCTCACAAACCATCATGGGACCTGAACGTCAAAGTGATATATTAATCAAACTGTTGTCAGCATTCAAACATCATATCCGTGTCCTTATTTAACAAAATGTTAGTTTTTTTCCTTTGTTTTGTTTGATGGATATGCGGTCTAGTGGCGAAATGTATTTAAAGTCAATCTTAAGTTCTCCCCCGACTTACTTTGCCAAAACTGTGCAAGATAGCTCGAAGGAAGAGGCATTTTGCTGTTGTGTACATTTTCATTTACCTGTGCAACAAGAAGCTATTTACATACATTTTTAATAAGACTGCTGTCTTACCTTTTCTACGAGGATAACACCTTCCTGCTAGCCTGCATGCTAGCTGGCTACATCGTAGTACGGAGTTTCCGGGTGTCAACATACGCAACTGCTGGGATAGAACTTGAGGGGAAGAAAGCGACAATAAGGTCCCATGTTTTTCTGTTTAAGAAACTATAAAAGGCATGCTTCGATTTTGTTAGGTTTTTCAATTTAAGAGACAGGACACAGACTATACTAAAATTACTTTATTACAGTTGATTTCTGTTCAATATCCCTCCGCCAACACAATGGTAATTATAATACAAACAAAATAGTACATTTGATCCTAGTTTTTATTCTTCTGTTTATGAATCTTTTTTACACAATTTAAATCCACTTTGTATTTTTTTCCAACTTGTATGTATAATCTTCATAATCTTTCAGACATTCAATAACAGGTTTCACAATCTATACATTTTAATACAGGTTATATGAGTTGTAGTGGTAACGCTGAGCCAAGGAAGAATACTGACATCCTCATAGAAACACACCCTCTTTGTTTTTCTTCAAAATTTTGCCTTTCACCATTTATTATTCTCCAGCTTTCACATTGCCTATATGACCAAAGCCAGTTGGCTTGCATGCTTAAATTTTGATCATTTTATGCCATCAGCCCAAATAACAGGTGACTAGGATGATGCAGTGATGGCTGGGCTTGGCAGCTGTCATGGCACAGTGTTTGACCAGAGGGAGGACCTCAATATTCTTAAGACCATTTCTCATTCAGTATTCCATACGTTCAGTCAGTAGGACAAAAGTTGACGGCAATGTTACAATTATATTTAAAATATAATGGAAAAAAATATTCAGGTTTGTTGAAGAAGCCTTATAAAAGATTAAAACAATTATGAATAAAAATATCTAAAGTAGTCTCCATCTCACAATAATGATTTAAAACACAGAATCTAAGGTGTGATAACTTCAGGTTGGCAATAGTCCATTTCTGTTTGAGGTGAGGCTTGACTGACTTGACATTCGAACCATTGGCATTTAATGTTAAGCAAAGTTACATTGTCAAAATAATCCATACCTTTCCATCTTCTTTCCAAACCACTGATCAGTGACAACTTTGCAGATTTAACCAGCAATGTATTAGCTGCCTAATGGTTTTGTTGTCACCTCTAAAATAGAAATTAAAAAGGAAAATGTCAGGAGGGTATTGGGACAGCCTATGTAACATAAGATCATAATTGATTTTGGAGGAGGGCAGAGGACATAGTTAAAAAACAAAAACAACCATGCTGCTTGAAAAGTAAATCTTTCAAGTACTTTTGTGCACAGAAGTTATTATTTGTTGCACAGTGACAGCATCACATTGAACAATTGTGAACATCAGAAGGCATACCAATCTGTGGGGTGGGGCACTTGACTGCAATAGTTGGTTTCAAAGGGGACAATGAATAATAGAAACAGGAAAGCTAGATGAAAGCAAGAGCATGCAGGGCAAAGGGAGCAGTTAGAATCAGTGTACAACCAAGCACAGGTTCATCAGCTACTTTCAAAGACCCCAACATCAATGTCTTCGACATTCTTTTCAATTCTCTAATATCTGCATAGTCCATCAGTTAAATAATGTTAGTCTTAGAGATGATCATGTTTCCTTATTTCCAAAATGCAAGTTTAGTTTTAAAGGTTTAATCTCTTTTACATCGTAAATATACACAATATTAACATTTTGCTTCGCTTCAATGATTCATAGGATATATTTCCTAATCATCTCTAGATCTTTTGTATATATGTGTTTGAAGTGTTTCTAACTTCCATATGGAGATAGTCACTCCCTAAAAGCAATCTTAGTTTAGGGAAAGCAGGCTGACAGGAAAGTAGGTTAGAAAGAAGTTAATCATGAAAAACTGGGAAGCTGTGGGATCTGTGCTGGGAAAATAATTGAGTGTCAAAGTAAATTATTAAGTGCTTTGCCACCTTAATCCATTTTTAAAACTGCTTGCCAATGTCAACATATTTGTAGAGTTGTATTTACATGCTACACAGCAGTCCTTAGTATACAGTATATGTGCTTGGTTCACTACAGGTCTCAGATAGTGATGAAGTTGGTCAATGAGTGTTGCTTAGTTTTGGATCATTCCATCACATATTTCAGTTCACAAGAATGCCTGTCCTCCATATTATGCCCAAGACTGCTGTTGAGGTAAAAATTGTCCCCTCAGTCAAACTGTAATACATTCACTCAAGATCTGTTTAAAAGTATTCTACAGTATCTCCGTTTTACTGGCACTAAATCTCAAACGTGGTGGTGCAAAAGATGCCCTCAACCACACCAACATGTACCACCTCCAGTCATAGATGCCCTCTTCACTTCTAAATAACTCACTGTTTCTGCATCTGGACCTGAAGTGCCAACACACCGCAGGGGGCCGTGCCCATCATTAGAAATAACATCCATTTTACTGTATACATTTTTGGCTGTATAAAGTGCTTTGACAAGGCAGCAGTTTAAAAAAAAAAAGGCACTGAAATAAAATAAAGAGACCGATACCATGGTCCCACATAAAAGGCATTAAAATGTTGTATTACAAAACCATAAAACCCAGAATAATACGGAACCTTCCACAAGGTGGAAACAGCTCACACATTCATGTTCTTCAACTCACCGCAGGGGCTCCCAAAACCAGCCCTCAAGAACAACCACTTAGAAAAATCCTGTATCAATCAAACTATCCCGTGTTGCTCATCTGTCAATACGATAACCGATAAGGATATACAATCATCAGTTTTAGTATGACAATTCTGCTCTCACACAACATGAACACTCTACAAACAGAACTTCAGGATGAAGGGATGTTAGTCTCTCTCTCTCTCTCTCTCTCTCTCTCTCGCTCTCTCTCGCTCTCTCTCGCTCTCTCTCGCTCTCTCTCGCTCTCTCTCGCTCTCTCTCGCTCTCTCTCGCTCTCTCTCGCTCTCTCTCTCTCTCTCTCGCTCTCGCTCTCGCTCTCTCTCTCTCTCTCTGTGTGTGCTAAGCTGTATTGGAAACTATGGAAAATCAAGACAATTTCCATCAATGCAAATAAAGGGGCTAAAACATTAGATTTTGTGCATGTTCTCAAGTGAAACTGACACATCAGTGCCAGCAGTTAAAAAGGCACCATATTATTATTTGTTACATAGACTGGACTGTTCTGGCGATTTTGGCTGATGTGGTGAAGCTGTGTGGACGTCTTTCACCCGTGGACAATAAAACAAAAAATATCCATACTGCTATTGCAATGTATTCACTAACACCATCAAAACTAGGAAATATACATAATGCTGTAGAAGAACACTCTTTTGATCTTCTCAAAAAGGTGAACTAAAAAAAAAAAAAAAAAAAAAAACAGCTTTAAAAAAAACTTTGCAACTCAACAGAATTTCTTTCCTAAAAGTAAATAAACATTATCCACTCTCTGTAACAACTGACTGGCACTAAGTAGGGTTGGCTATATTCAAATAAATATAAAGTCAAACATGCGATCTTACTAGCTTATGTTTCCCAACCTCAAGACGACGTGGAACTCCTGTAACAGACCTGGCTCCTAGCAACTTGGGTAGTCAATCTACTGTGCAAGTAGCATCAAATCTGAATGTTTACATAGACGGTGCAGAAAACAGGCACATTCTTCTAATTTGGGAATGGATCTAACTAAAACGACTGTAACAGCAGACTGGCACAGGAGGACAGTATTTTGCCAACAAAGCAGAGCATTTGAAGTTCACTGGTATTTTGTATGTTTTGGGATTTCCTGAACAACCTCATCTTGCCGTGACTGCTTCACACCAAATTTTTTTTTTCTGTAAGTAAACGTGGTGCCTTGCCGAAAGGCTTTTTTAACAGCAGTCTTTGTGCAAACAGAGAGCAGTGGCTGTGAAGAGCACATAATATTATGTACATGCACAAGAGGAAAAAATATCAGTGAGTGTGAGCTGTAAATTAAAATGGGAATATGAAGTGTTGACACTTGAAGGGTTTAACATAGACAAGTGGACTGAACTGGTTGTGTGCCAATATCTGCTGTGTAGAGGAAGCTTGCCTCTTTCAGCCCTTTTGACCTGAGCAACATTTATTCCCATACACACCCACACACCTGCAAAATGGGACAGTTAAGAGGGGAGGTGAAGGGTTGGGAGAGGGGTGGATAGTCAAAACTGTGCCCGGGGCTCGATCCCTCACTGCTCTTTCCGTGGAGTCCATGGTCCCCCGCCTCCAGTGGTCCTCCAGGGCTTGTGGGGCTAGCCTATGTGTAAGACAGGTGGGACCCGTTGGAGATCTGAGAGGTGACACTGGTGCTCCTGCTCATGGCCTGCTCGCCGCGGCCCCCGGAGCCTGTCCTCCCCAGGGCCTGGGGGCTGTTCTGCAGACCTCCGCCAGCCCTGGAGCTCAGGGGACCGGCTGAGGGGTGGCCCCATGGCTGGGGGGCCCCACCTGCCTGCATGCCTTGGCCCCACGACTGTTGCATGGGGGACCCTCCCTGACTGGAGTGGTAGTGGTGATGGCTGCCTTGGTGGCTTCCCCCTGCACCCCCACTTCCCCAGTGATAACCCTGGGAGCCCCCTGATTGGTGGGGCGTCTGGGGTTGGGACCAGTTGCCGGGGGCCCCGGGGAAGCTATGGCTGAAGGCTTCAGGGGAGAGGTTGGATAGCACCATGTTGCTGAAGCCTAGGCGCATGCTCTCCGAGTCGAAGGCCTCGATCTCTCGGGCCTGGCGCTCCAGCAGGCTGCGGATCCTCTCCTGTCGCTCGTTCTGCAGGGACAGCATTTCCTCCTCGATCTGTTTACACAAACAGCCTTTCAGAAAAAAATCACCAACCTTTATCCCCTCGCCCTTGTTAAATATAACAGATGACCAAAGCATGTCATGGAGAAAAAAAAAAAAAAAAAACGAAAGCCGTGCGTTAGTATGTGGACCGCAGGATCTGACCTTCTGTTCCAGCAGGGCCCGGCGGAGCGATACCCTCTGCTCCAGGTCCTTCCTCTCGCGCTCGTGCTGGGCGTCCGTCTGCATCTTGATCTTGCTCTGGTAGGCGTTCAGCAGCTCCAGCTCCTGCTGCAGCTGCATCCTCAGCACCTGGCACTGGGCCTCCTGAGCCTCGTCCAGCCTCAACTGAGGACGGGGGCGAGGGGGGGGGAAATATAGAGGGAGTAAGTGGGTGATGTCATTGGTAGTCAGCATGCTGCACCCTCACCTCGAGGCCGTCCTGGGAAAGGAACACACACACACACAGCAGACTCACCGCCTGAGTGGAGAGCATCTCGTTGATGGTGTGGTCGTACTGCTCGGCCAGGATGGCCAGTTTGCGGGTCTGCTCGTCTTTCAGGCGCTTCAGGACGGCCTTGTGGTCCGACTTTGGCGTGCTCTCCAGCAGGTGGTTCCTCAGGGCCTTGTACTGCCTGGTCTGGATCTTACACGTGTCCTGGAACTGCTTCTTGATCTGGAGCTCTTTGGACTGGAACAGAGGTCAGGAGGAGAGGAGACCCGCGTGAGACAACAGCCACCAGAGGAGGGTCAGGATACGAGAGTGAGCGTGCGAGCGGCCCTCACCTTGAGGCTCTTGGGCTGCTGGCGGACCTCCATGACGTGCTTGCGCCTCAGCTCGCGCTCCCTCCTCTTGTTGTACTCCTGCTGGTTGGTCAGCTCCGTCAGGTGCTGCGTGCGGATCAGATCCGCCCTCATCTTCTGGATGGTGTTGACCTGGCGGAACTCCAGCTCCTGCATGGACTCGTGGTGGCGCAGCAGCATGGCGTGCTCCAGGTCCTTCTGGGTCTGACGCTTGTTCAGCTCCTGGTCACACACACACACACACACAGAGAGGGGGAGTGTCAGATCGGAGTCTCTTCTGTGAGACATGAGAACGAAAAAGTGACCAGAGTGACCGAGGGAGGCTGGCTGACTGGACCAACCTCGCGCACCAGGTCCTGCTCAACGTTGTGGCGAGCGACCAGAATCCTCCTCTTGAACCTGCGACACTCCAGCTCCAGGTACTGCCTCTGTCTGCGCAGAAGGTTAGCCTCCTCTTCCGCCTGAAAGTGCTGGAAGTTCTCCTTCTGCTTGGACAGCCACTCCTGCTTCTCCTTCTTGGGGGTCGACTGGTTCTCGTTTAACTCCTAGGAAACAGAGAGAAAACTTGGATTTGCCCAGTAGATTTGGGATTTGAGTTTGTTCTCATGAAATCCACTGTGTGGTTCCACTCTGTGAGTTTGTGCACCTCTTTGAGCTGCTCCTTGCGGAGTTTGTACTCTCGTTTCTGAGACTCCAGGAAGCTGCTGAGCTCCTTCTTCTGCTGGCTCTGGATGTGCTGCTGGAACTTCTTCTCATCATTGGAGAACGTCTTTGCCTGCGGCAAGAAAAACAAAGAAAACATTCATTTCTGTATTTAAAAATAAAAGTGTGTGCGGGCTTTTAAACTTCATTTATCAATAACATCAGAACATGTCAAAACAAACACTTGAATTGAGCTTCTGCCCGACAGTAATAGTTGGACACAGTTTGATCAAAACGGCCTACATCTTTCTCCATGGCTCCCTGGTGTTTCTTAATGAGCTTCTCCATCTCCTGGGCGAAGCTGTTCCTCTGGTTCTCCAGCTCCTTGTCCAGCCTCAGCCGGTGCTCGTCCATCTCCGACTTCAGCTTGTTCTCCTGGGCCATCAGCTGCTTCTGGTGCTGCCGCCTCATGCGCTTGTACCCAGACATCTGCTCCCGCAGCTCAGAGTCCTGCTCGTGCTCCTTCATCTGACGGGTGACCTTGGAAGATGAACACACACACACACACACAGTTCACCACCGTGCACATGCTGTCTTGCAGAGAACCAGTGAGGGTGTCTGCGGGAAGGTGCTCTTACCAGGGAGGCTGTGCGTATGGTGGCAAAGTGCTCGCGGTTGCGGTGATGTTTAGGCCGTGGAGTGTGGACAGGTGGAGACATGGGCTCGGTAGGCCGGCTGTGAGCCTGAGACTCCTCAGTGTAAGTCTCTTCCTCCTGGGGTGAACACAACACAGAGAACGGGCTTCTCAGCGACAATCGATCACAATATCCCCCCCCGTTTGTCACGTCACAAATGTCCCACTCCGACCCCGCGAGACACAGGTGGGGGGGGGGGGGGGGGGGAGCGCCTACCGGTTTGAGGTGGATGACGGAGCTGTTGGACATGACAGTGTGGTCTCCCTCCATCATGTCCAGCTCGCTCTTGTCGTCGCCTGCGTCCGTCAGGCTGTTGACGGAGCTGCTCTGGGAGCTGGCGCTGATGGACATGCTGGGGATGGACTGGTTACTGCCCACGCTGTTCACCGTGCCCGTCCTGCCCACGCTGTTCTCTGGCTCCTGGTCACACACACACACTCAGGTGAGGATACCCACGTAAGAGTTGCCATTTTCCGTGGGGCAGTGAGAGATGAATGGTGTGCAGGAGAAGAGAGAGAGAGAGAGAGAGAGAGAGAGAGAGAGAGAGAGAGAGAGAGAGAGAGAGAGATGGGGAAGAGGGCGAGAGATGGGGAAGAGGGCGAGAGATGGGGAAGAGGGCGAGAGATGGGGAAGAGGGCGAGAGATGGGGAAGAGGGCGAGAGAGAGAGAGAGAGAGAGAGAGAGAGAGAGAGAGAGAGAGAGAGAGAGAGAGAGAGAGAGAGAGAGAGAGAGAGAGAGAGAGAGACCTCCTCCTCGTCCTGTGCCTCTGCTGCAGGTCCGTTGTGGGCCTCGTGGAACAGGATCTTCTTCATCTTGCGGTACTGCAGGTTGTCCAGCTCCCGCACGGCGTCCTTGGTCCGCAAGATGAGGTCCATCAGAACCGAATCGGGACGCTCGCGCTGTACAAATGCATGCTGGAAGAGGGGGGGGAAGCAGAGGAGAAGTTTGTCATTTCCTGTCTGCTTGAGGATGCCGATGATAAAACGTAGCCCGTGTCGTGCCTGGCTGCTCTCTTACCTTTAACAGCTCCTCAGAGTTGGGTCTGTCTTGGGGGAATTTCTGAAGGCAAGAGTCAACAAAATTTCGGAAGTAATCCGTCCTAAGTGGCGGAGAAAAAAACAAAAATATATAAGCGTTAAGGTGACGATGCCAGTAACCACTAGGCCTGAAGTAGGGACAGATTTATTCACAAAGAAGTCAGGTAGCTCAACCGACTGCTAATGGACTACTCACCATTCACTTGACTCCAGGGTCGGGCTCTCATTCTGTGCTATGTGGTACAAGGCACTCATCGCATTCATGTTAAAGAGTGGTGGTTTCCTTTCAGCTGAAGAGCACGGAGCAGAGAGAACCGCAGGTTAGTAAATTCACACGGACTGTGAGCAGTAAAACATGAGAGGGCCAGGGAGAACGCGGAGGAGCAAGATCCCACTAAAGCACAGCGGGCACACGCTATCAAAAGGTTTCACAGGAGCCAGAGAAGCAGAAGCTCCGTGTCTCTGTGGGCCAGACGCCACTTTGAGGCGGGATGAAACAGAAAGCAGTAAAGCAACAGGAGAGATACTGCTGACTTGAAGTGGACCACATGGACCAGGGGTACATACCTAATTCAATGCAGGTTATTCCCAGAGACCATATGTCCACTTTCCCATCGTACTGACCCTCGTCCATGGCCAATATCACCTCTGGGGCCATCCTGAGGAAATACAAGAATAAATAGATACACACACACACTCACTTTTGTGCCAGACCAGGTAGACCAAGAGAATGTCGTTGGCTTGATGGAAAAAAAACTAGACGTCTCCTTTACATAGGTGAAGATCATTACTAACCAATATGGAGTCCCAACAAAGGAGTTGGCTGGAGAGGCAATGGAGGCAGAACCAAAATCTGCGAGCTTCACCTGGCCAGGCTCCGTCAGCAAGATGTTCCCAGCCTTAATATCTCTGTAAATCACACAGTGATGAGTTGAGGGCGGAGGCTTGAATCAATAAAAATGACACTACTTGATAGACCTGGCACACAAACTGGGCCCCTTGGCACATGTTCCAACTCGGTCCTTAACACACCCACAACACACACTCTTACCGGTGAATCATGTTGTGGGAATGGAGATAAGCTAAGCCCTCCAGAGCACCGTGGGTAATCGCCGCAATTTCCATTTCTTGTAGAGGTTTCTTGTGAACTGGAAGACGCAGGTAGACAAAGGGAGATAAGGGTGTTGCAATTCATGAGAAAATTCATGAGAAAAATCACATGGGTGAATCCCGGGGAAGATACACACCCTATGCTACAGTCCCATTATCACTGATCAAAGAAAATAAAAAAAGGATAACTAAATGCCGAATTTACCTTCCAGTACGTCGGAGGTAGAGCCCAGACAGTACTCCATGACCAGCTGTGAAGGGAGAAATAACACGTTGTGAGACTTTTGCAAGATTATGTACAGTTGATCCAACTGCAATGTCACCAATTCGCTATTGTCCAATCGAAGACTGACCCAGGCTGTGTGCTCTCTCAGGTAGCATCCTTTGTACTCTATGCTGTTGGGGTGCTGTATTCTCTGGAGAAACTTCACCTCCTTGATTATGTCCTGCCATTTCTAGGATGAGACACAGTAGAAGAAAAATGACCATCAACAAGCACACATATACCACAAGTACACATCCAGTGTCCTCGATAAGAATCCTTTGATTTAGACTCCAATTCCCTCGAAGAATGAATTATGTAATTGAAGCTTTTAGACAAGAAACAAATCTAATATTGGTGAACGTCAGAGTGAATGTGTCCCTGCTAACAGTTTCTCTGACAAATAACCTAAACCAATCACTGGCCAAAGATTTTTCATTTCAACAGTACAGAGAAACAAGAAGCCATTTTTGAAGCAAACCTAGAATTGACTTACATTACATTTACATTTAGTCATTTCGCAGACGCTCTTATCCAGAGCGACTTACAGTAAGTACAGGGACATTCCCCCCGAGGCAAGTAGGGTGAAGTGCCTCGCCCAAGGACACAACGTCATTTTGCACGGCCGGGAATCGAACCAACAACCTTCTGATTAATAGCCCGACTCCCTAACCGCTCAGCCATCTGACCCCCCCCGCCATCTGACTTGGATGGTCCAAACTGGCTGATGACAGGCATCGCAGAAGCACGCTGCATCAGAGTGACAGAATGTCACTGAGCTTGCTCACCGTGTGAATCTACTGAAGCTTTATAACGACGCTCGTGAGGACATTATACATGGTGCTGTTAGACAACTGATTAAATAAAGTACCATGGGATTGGTGGACTGTATATTGTCCTAAGAGCTCATTATTCCACGAGGCGAAACACAGACGCGACATCACTCAGTGAACGCAATTTGTTTTGAAGTGAGGCAAAAGGGGCACTTCAACAAAAACAAAATTACGCAATCAGCTGGAAGGCATCCATAAAGCTGAAAAACTGGTAAGTGATCATGACTCAGAATACTGGGGCACAGTTGTCCTCTTTAATCACGGAGCAGCCTTTCAGCTAAAACTCATCATACATCACCGACAACAACATAAACAAGGGCTCGTAACCAGGTACCCCTGAGGACACGACCCGGATGATAAAAGGGTCTTCATGCACACTCTTACCTCATTGGACTGTTTTCCACTATAAGACATCTTCTTAATGGCCACCACCTCAGTTGTCCGAACATCATGTGCCTGAAGAAGAAAACACACATTAGCGTTTAGCCCTCCACTCAGACAGAAGAAATCAGTTAAATCACTCCAGCTCCATGTTAAAGAGTTGTAGAGTGCGACCTCCCGGCACCAGCGACACTTACAAAGTAGACGGCTCCGAAGCTTCCATGCCCGATCTCCCGCAGGTCTGAGAAGAGCTTCTCAGGGTCCTCCTTGAAGAACAGGTCGGAGACCTCTGGGTCCTTAAGGCTCCCAGCCCGGCTGCTGTTGGGCATGCTGAGGACGGGGGGAGGGGGCAGTGTCGCCGCTGCCAGGGACTATCTGGATCTGCGACAGCGACGCAACAGCCCCCGCCGATGGCTCATCTGCAGGACAGCCGCCTCATACGTGTCAGTACCTGTGGGAGGGGGCCGAGGCAGAGGGGTCAGCGGGCCCGTCAGGGTGACTCGGGAAACATCGGCCCGAGTCCGGCACTGCTCCGGGCGAGGCAGGCGCGGTATTTTACGGGTGTTGCGAGACTGGATGACGTCAAACTAGAGGGGTTTGTTTAAATCGCAGGTCCTGCTCTGGGATCCCAGCCTTCCGAGTGTCCCTCAGTACCATCATAACAGGAGAGGGGGAGGGCAGAGCTGCGCGCACTGGCCAGTGATGTCAGACCCGCTCTGGAGACTGGCCAGTTAAAGCTCTGGGTCCTTTTCTGGTAAAGGCGGGGAGAGATCAGTTTCCATAGCAACAACAGCAACTACAGTAAGAAAGCCGAGCGGACTGTGTCCTGACAACCTCCCCTCCCCAACACCCTCCTGCTCCATCACTGGCATGGTGACAGACACAAGTACTGGGGAAGACAAAGAAAATAGCCTTGCTGTTGATAACCTCACACAAAGAAACCTACATTACGACAGTGTGACTAAGGAGGACGAGGCATGAGCTATACAGGCATGGCATGTACAAAAGCATTCCATCAATCCAACCAAACCACTTTGACTCGTGAAAAGGACACACGAGACAAGACAGGGTTTAATCATTACTTGATTCAAGTCATTAATTACTTTGACACTTACAGCCACCCCCCGCTCATACAAAGAAATAAGCATATAGGCTAACCCTGATGCTTATGAAGCAGTCAGTACAAATCAACCAAAATTAGACCTTCCCAACCTCACCAACAACACGCAGCGAATTCACAACAACACTACATTGAGCATACACCTCACTGACGACCAAAAGTTTGACTGCGGTTGGGTTCAGTTCCTGTTTCACAGGACCTGGGTTAATGGTTGGAGTGGATAGGCAAGACCCAACCAGACCACTGGGGGAAGTTTCCCCAGCCCTGCTCAGATGACTAGAGCTGATGCCAGAGTCACAAGACTGCTCCTCTGTTGGCCTGGGAGGAACAGTCCTCAGTCCTTGCAGCAGACATCTTTTGTCCCACAACAACAACAACAACTGGATGACCATCCCCCCCTCACCCCCCCCCCCCCATAGCCCCCAGCCCACACAGATGCAGCTTTGGCCCTGAAATGAAGTCTCATTAACATGTGTGGGACTGTGGCTCTTTATTGCCATTGTTATTTACTACATTGCTAGTGAATGAGCCTCGTCTTCAGGCTGCTGATGACACGTGAGGGTGACAGCAGCCCTGATGACTAACACCTTTAGATTAAACACCCCTGCATGCAACCTGACACACAGGCACACACACACAGGCTACAGACAGCAAGAATGCGGTCGGACTGGACAACAAAGCTGGAGGGCTGGAATTCCCTCTGCATGCTCTCACTGCACTGCATTTCCTGTTCGCTCAGCTATAGGGGTGGGAATGGGGCCTGATCAGCAATTACTGGCTCCATCAGTCTTCTTTGGAGACAAAATAAGTCTGTGTGTAGCACGCAACTTACAATCTTAGCCCTATAGCCAACTTCTAGTTGAAACAAACCCTGATTATCAACAGACTGGCATTATTTCCCCACCCAGTAATGTAAGTTTTCATGAATCAGTTGTCATAACTGTATAGTCAAATACAGTCATATAATAAGCATTCTGAGATGCGTTGCGCTGAACAGTACTTTTTTATGTTACCAACATTAAAGACCTATGAATCATTTTAGGAGGCTTCTGTAAGTGGCGGGGTTCAAGCACATTTTAATGCAACTAATATCAATGTTAAATGTCTGGTTTGTTTCACCCGAATACCGAAAAGCTGTAACACCGTCTTGTGTCTAACTGAAGAAGACCCTCCCAAAAGTTAGGAATCATTCTATGTCCAGGCATCCAAAAGCTGGTCTTGAGTAATGACAACAGTTGTATAATATCGAAATAGCAAGCAATCTAATGCCAATGAATTTTAAAATGTAACATGGCATGGGCTTATTGGGTGAATTTGATGGTTATAGCCTACTACTGCCGTCTTGGAAAACAAAGTGTTAACAAGACCGTGTTTGCAACACTTGTTTACACAAGTCTAAGACAAAGCTTTGCATCCTCTGATGTACAATCGGTTTTTATCATCCACAAGGATCCAGGCTAGACTACTAAAGCTAGCCACTACTAGCACTTGCTAGCTACGTGTTCACACTAACAACTGGGTGACATCTGGTTGGCTAAGCAGGTATGCTAGATAGCAAAGCTAACTAATAAGCAACCGTGTCTACGACCACGACAAGTTTAGTTAGAAGATTTTCCCTGATAAATTACGAAACCGACTATACACACACAGCACTACATTCTCCTCAACTTACTTGGATAGACAAGTAGACAAATTTTCCTGTACTTTAGCAAGCTCGCCCAGGCAGTACTAGCCTAGCCTAACCCACAACTATTAGCACTAGCCATTTTCTGCGAATTACAGTACATACAAATGTGGTATGACAATTCTTTAAGTCGCAAACTTTCGTAAGTATTCGCTATGCTAGCAGCTAGCAAGGTATGAATTACATCACCAAACACCGAATCGTCAAAATGTCAAGATACTTATCCACTACTATCATATAAATACTCGCTTCAACTATCTGGATAGATAGTAGTTGCTAATAGCTAACATGGACATTGGGATGGCTAACATTGCTAGCTAACTTGCTCATTGCTCACCCTTCCGACAGGCCAGGTTAACGCGTAGTGTGTCGTGTGGTTCAGCCGATTTGGAATAGGAGTGCCGGATCTGTATTTTGTCCCGTGTAATACCGCTCTTGGACCGATCGCTGAGGGTTTTCAAAGTTGTCAACAAATTCCTCGCTCTATTTTTGAACAATATTGCTGTCTAAAGTCTCCACCCTTGAACTAACAGGGGCCCAGGATCTAGAAGCCAGGCAGGTTCCAAAGATGGCTGCCGTGCGTTCGGTTCTACCGCCTCCCTCCGTGACAAATACAGCAGGGAAAATATGAAGGAAGTTCAGGGAACACCCTCTAAACACCCCCAAACAAACTGCGACCGCACCCTTGATGTCGTCGGGAGATTGGAGTGGTCGACCAACACGACTAAACTCTGCAGTAATTAAATTGAAGCTTAATTTTCCTCTTGTCTCAGTTCCTGAAACGTTAGTTCCGCCCTATCACTGTAAACTCCCTCTGACCTAAAAGCATGGAGCAGAGCAAGGCGGCCAAGATCCTTAACTTCCAGGGGCGGAGACAGTGTAGGCTTCGTTTCAGACAAGACAGCATATAAACAGAGATTTCATATAGCTCTGTCCAAAGTTGAAACGAGAGTAGTTGGCGATGATGTCATGTGGTTGGAAACATCCATACGATTCCGAAGACAGTACTTAACTTCATTTCCAGGGCAAAAATTGGAATATATTGGGATCAATTTTAATTATTTTATACACACTGTTGCTGTACCTTTACTCATGCAGTGATCTACTGATTTATCAGTTTGTCTGTTAAAATCAGGGAAATGAATTTAGATGTTGCAATTCTCCGGAATGAACAGTAGATGTCACAAGCAACTAGTCTTTGGCCATCTACCACATCCCAACTGCAAGAAGAAGTTGCGAAATGCGGAAGGGGTTCATCCCACCACACTCGCATGGCGAAAATGGCTGCTGGTGAGGAACAGCAACAGGGTCATAGAGCTGGAGTGTTCAAACAGAAAAACAAGGTTCATAAACATGGCAAGCATCGGACTAAGGGTGAAATCGAGAGGGAGAACAAAGGTAAGCCACGTCCATATCTAGAGAAGAGAGTAACTACTATAGATATCTTAGTGTAAACGGTAGCTTGCGAAGCGCAATCCGAACACGTGTGCATGTACGGTGTTGTGATATGGAAAAGTTACGTTTTCTAAGACGACGAAAAAGAAAATAGATTCCCTATTAGAAATGGCCGTATCGTATGCGTGATCAAACGGTATCTCCTGTATGGCTAGCTTTACCTCCATGGTATTGTGGAGTTGCTCTGACTAGTGTCGGTGTAGACTATAAGGGCTTGAGATGGACATGCATTTTAGAAGGTTGTCTCTCCAAACAGGACGAGTGGGTGTAACCGTACTAACCAAAAAACAAAGGAAAGAGCAAAGAAAGATGGACAGAAGACACAAAGCGAACCAGCTGCGCAGGAATAAGAAGGATCAGGTAAGTCCAACAGAAATAATACATGTGGTGACGTTGTCAGTTAAAGGCGATTGCACGTTTTAACGTGGAAGAGTTCATGCGTCTCTGTTCAGGTCCTGACAGAGAAGCGTCGCCTGGGCAGTCGTGACGGACCCCCCCACTTGGTGTCTGTGGTGGCCCTCCATGCTGCAGTTGATGCAGAGGCTGTCACTAAAATGCTACGTGGGGAGGGGTCTGGAGGTGTTGTGCGTCAAGAGCAGAGTGTCAGTGGAGTTAACGACAGCTTTAGCATGGTCCTGCCTCGCTTCAAACAGAGGTTCATCTTCCTGCGTCCAAACCCAGGTAGTTAACTCGCGGGAATGTGACAGTTGTTTAAAGAAATAGTGACTTCTATTTAAGCAATGAATTTAAAGCTTGTTTTGCCTTTTGTTTGCTCTCGCCTTCCCCTCAGAGGACATGCACTCTTTGCTAGATCTAGCAAAGGTTTCTGACAGCCTGGTGTTTGTGCTGGATTCCAATGACGGTTGGGACAGCTATGGTGACTACTGTCTCTCCTGTCTGTTTGCACAGGGTCTGCCAAGCCATGGTGAGACATTGTACAAGTAAATGCACACAAACATAAACAATGTGCTCGGTCAGTCAGACCAACCATCAAACAACCAATTTGTTGTGTAAAGCTTCAGGTCATCAAATCTATATTTGGTTTTATATTTTATGAAGATTCCTGTCATCAACTTCCACACTTTTCCATTTGGTCCCCAGCTTTGGTGTGCCAAGGTGTGTCGGACCTGGCTGTGAAGAAGCGCGTGGAGTCGAGACGTAATCTGGCAAAGATAGCAGAGAACCGCTTCCCAGACGCCCGCCTTTTCCCCCTGGACTCTGAGCAGGATGCCACTCTGTTGCTCCGACACCTGGGCTCTCAGAAACAAAGGAAGCTGGGCTTCCGCTCCCGTCGCCCCCACCTCCTGGCGCAGCAGGTCAGCTACACCCCCCACACTGCCGAGGGGACCGGAGGCGCGCCCACCGGTCTGGGGACCCTGCGTGTCTCGGGGTACGTCAGAGGCTGTGCTCTGCAGGTGGACAGGCTGGTGCACATCTCTGGCCACGGGGACTTCCAGCTCAGCCAGGTGGACGCCCCCGTAGACCCCCTTAGCCTCAACCCCACCGCACCCAGACCAGCGAAGCCTGGAAAGGGAGGCGACATGGACATGCAGGTGGGTGAATCCGGGCTCTCCTTAAAGTCTCTCTCTCTCTCCAAAAATGTCCGTCTGTAACCATCTAGTGAATGAAATTTGATAGAAATCACGTCCAGTCTATCCCACCTGAAGCTTTGCGTGCTGTGTGTCTTATCTAGGACGGAGGCGGCGAAGATGTGGAGTCGGTGCGTGTGCTGATGAAGGCAGACCCATCCCGCAGGGAGACTCTACAGACCGAGGCGGAGGTGGACCCCATGGACGGAGAGCAGACGTGGCCCACAGACTCGGAGCTGCTGGAGGCTGAAGGTAAAGGGTTTCCCTGAGAGGTCGAACGATATCTGCGCTGGCTGGGAAGGTCAACCCCAACGTGTCCGCTTGCCTTTGACAGAGACCAGAAAAACCAGGCGGGTGATGAAGGTTCCGAAGGGTACGTCCGACTACCAGGCAACCTGGATTGTGGACGAAGACGATGGCGAGGAAGAAAGCTGTGATGATGAGGATGATGACGATGAGGATGATGACAAAATGATCGATGAGGCCATGGATGGCGAGGAGGAAGAGGATATTGACTCCCAGGTGAACCCCCCCATTCAGACACACACATCTAGCCACAGGATCAGCTGGAATTCTGACTTACATTTACATTTAGTTATTTAGCAGACGCTCTTATCCAGAGCGACTTACAGTAAGTACAGGGACATTCCCCCCGAGGCAAGTAGGGTGAAGTGCCTTGCCCAGGGATACGTCATTTGACACGGCCGGGAATCGAACTGGCAACCTTCAGATTACTAGCCCGATTCCCTAACCGCTCAGCCACCTGACTCCACTTGGGGCACCTGGTGTTTTGAAAGGCCAGCGTGGGTTTGTTTACCCCTCTCCTTGTTGCCAAGGAGACAGTGGAGGCACATAATGGTGAGCTGACACACACCTGGGCGGAGAGGGTGTGGGGGCAGAGGAGTGCATACGTGACCCACGGTTAGTGTTCCCGTCAGATGGAAAGGTGCTGTTTGTTTTCTCAGTGTCTGCCTCTGGCCCACAGTGCCAGGCTAGTCAGTCCAACAATAGTGTTTGGAGCTGGGGTCCCGAGAGGAGTCTCCTGTCTTCCTGTTCTGTGGACGAGGCTTCCTGTCTGGACAAGGGGAAGGGGCGGGCATTTATTTATAACAGCCATGCTTGAAAGAGGGTTGGGGGGGGGCTTTACGTGGAAAGGCTTCAGCTCCATTTGTTTTCTTTTAATCCTAATTAGCATGTGGTTTGATGTCAGACTTCGGCACACAGGATTCTCTCTGAGATGTTAACAATAGGGGAAATGGCACAGTGGATGAGGAGGATTATTATTACAGCTTGAACTGTTCAAGGGGTTGGAAGTTGACCCCCCCTGTGGATCCCCCTCATGTCTCCTGTACGTTTATGCCAGTCCTTTGAGTACCCCAGAGTGCTGCTTCTTTGATGATAAACTTCCCTAAAGAAACCTATTGCCAAGTTACTGGAAATCAGGTTTACCCACCTAAAGATATGGAAGGTGTATGCACACAGGTTTATCTAGAGTTTCCTTATACAGTACCAGTCAAAAGTTTCATTGGAAAATGTGTCCAAACGTTTGACTGGTAGTGTATATTGATGTTCCCTGTGTGTAAGGCATTGCACACCTGCACTCCATAGAACCAGGCCTGACTGTCTATTTCCTGTGCTCTAGGCCGCCGAATCAGACTGTCCGTCAGACGAGGAGGAGGAAGAGGAGGAGCTGACCTCCACGGAGCGCGCGGGCACCGACCGCTACGACGAGCACATGGATGAGGCCGAAGAAGGGGAGGGGCTGAAACGCTACCGCGAAGCTCGGGCCAATGTGATGTTCCCAGACGAGGTGGACACGCCCCTCGACAGAACAGCTAAGACCAGGTAGAGACCGCCCGTCTCTGGCTCTGTCACGCACGGGTGACTCTGCTTTCGTCCTCCGCCCCCCCATAGGACTTCTTCCCCTCCCTCACCCATCTCTCTCTCTCCCCCCCCCCAGGTTCCAGCGCTACAGGGGGCTGAAGAGCTTCCGCTCGTCTCCCTGGGACCCCCTGGAGAACCTGCCGCTGGACTACTCCCGCATCTTCCAGTTCCAGAGCTTTGAGCGCACCCGGCGTCGTGTCCTGGCCGAGGCCGCGCAGGACGAGGAGGGAGCCGTGGTACGAGCGCGCGCGCGTGTGCGTGTGTGTGTTTGTGAACGCAAGTGTGCGTGAGAGAGATATCCACATCCAATACACAAACACGCCTCCCACTTGATCTCCCCCCCGCCTGTCCTCATTCACGCCCCTCCCCCCCCCCCCCCCCTCCCTATGTCTGAAGGTGGGCTGGTACGTCACCCTCCACATCGTGGACGTCCCCCCCTCGGTGATGGAGAGTGTCCAGACCGGCCATCCCCTGGTGGTGGTCTCCCTGCTGCCTCACGAGCAGAAGGTAGGAGGGAGACGGGAGGACGTTTAGCCGCCTCCAACAGGCCCAGGGTCGGCCTGCTACGGATGTGTTGTCGGATATGGGTTTCTCATTGCGTGCTCTCCCTTTTAAACCAGATGTCGGTCATGCACCTGTTGGTGAGGAGACATCCCAGCAACACGGAGCCCATCAAGTCTAAAGAGGAGCTGGTGTTCCACTGTGGCTTCAGGAGGTTCAGGGCCTCCCCGGTCTTCTCCCAGCACACCTCAGGTACAGCAGACGTCTGTCGCGACAGACGGCACGGGAAACGTCCGGATTTCAGCCTGAGGTCGTCGTGAATGTTAAGTAACTTTAGGACGGTTTTAAGACGGTCTCTCGCTCTCTCTCTCTCTCCCTTCAGCCGACAAGCATAAGATGGAGCGCTTCATGCGTCCCGACGCCCCCACCGTGGTGTCCGTGTACGCCCCCATCACCTTCCCCACTGCTGGGGTCCTGCTCTTCAAACAGAGGGAGGACGGTAAGGGCTCGGGGGGGTGTCTGCCTTACCCGCTCATACTCGACTGACTTTGCCCTGTACCCTGTTCATGAAGGGTGTCCTGTGTCCACCCCTTTCCAATTGATGCTCGCAGTAAAGAGTGTGTGTGTGTGTGTGTGTGAGCCTGACTCACCCGCCTCTCTCTCCCTGTAGGTATACAGGACCTGGTCGCCACGGGCACCCTGCTGAGCTGCGACCCCCAGCGGGTGACGCTGAAGAGGATCGTGCTGAGCGGACACCCCTTCAAGATCAACAAGCGCTCTGCCGTGGTCCGGTACATGTTCTTCAACAGAGGTGAGAGAGGGGGCGGAGCCACAGAACCCCGCCACGCGGTACCCACTGCTGGGGTTTCATTGTGGGGGGTCCAGTTATCTAGACTCGTCCCTGTGGCGGCCATGTTATTATCTGTTGTTTTTCCAGAGGACATCCTGTGGTTTAAACCTGTGGAGCTGAGAACCAAGTGGGGCAGGAGAGGACACATCAAGGAGGCTCTAGGTCAGGACCCCGACTTACTGTCTCAGTTTCCTCTAATTTTTGTTTTATTTTGGATTCAGTGTTTCCCCCCCCCCCTCGAACTGGCCACTCACCCAGCCCTTTACCTGCGTGTGTGTGTTACTCTCTCTAGGAACTCATGGACACATGAAGTGTGTGTTCGACAGCCAGATGCGCTCCCAGGATACTGTGATGATGAACTTGTACAAGAGAGTGTACCCCCGCTGGACGTTTGACCCCTACGTGCCCCTGTCCCTGCCCTGGGTCAAGAGAGAGGGCTCGGAGGAATATGAGGATTTGGACATGGAGTAGAACACAGCCATCCAAGTTACTGAGACACTTGGACTCAATGAACAGAAATGGACTTGCATGGACGTTAAAAAATGACGATCTTAGTCTAGGAACAGGATTGTCATTTATATCAAATAAACCAATTTGATCAAAATGGCTGCGTTTTGAAGTCTTTTCTGAAGATTTTTAAGTCATCAGTACAAGGGCAATTGTTCAATTTCCGGCCACTAGAAGGCAGCCATGTATAAGAAGAATTGGTGAAGGCCTGTGTGGCTGTGATATTAACAGAACTGTTGTCTTAAAAACTTCTTACTGACCTGATCAAAGCTTTTACAGTGTTGACAGAATCTAAATCATTATGCTGAACTGACTGCTACGACAGTAAATCCATATTTTATCATTTGTATACATAGTTTTCTAGAGTGACAGTCATTATCTTTATAATTTGAAACCAGTCCCTGATCAGAGAACATCTCCACCCCCTCCCATTCCCTGGTGCCTCCCTGGTTTTTCCCTGGTGTTTCCCTGGTGCCCCCTGCCTTCCTGGTAACCCTCCGGTGCTTCCCTGGTGCCCCCCTGGTTCGACCCCAAACCCTCTTTTCTCCACCAGTCGAAACTCACACGCAGAGAGCACGATCCGTCTCCCGTTCTCTCTGGATCTCCAAACAGCCAACAGTTTGACATCCCTCCCCATCTCATGCTTTTGTTTTATTTTTTTGTGTTTCGGAGAAATGAAATGATTTATGAATTGTTATATTTATCATAAAACTGCGCTCTCGCAATGCTTGCAGCTACATGATTCATCCCGGGGCTCTGGTGGGACCGCGGCGAGGCATGCCAATATGTCTGGGAAAGAAGGTGAAGACGCGAGGTTGGAGAAGAGAGCACCGTCCAAGAAATGGAGGAGGGGATCAAAAGTTCAATGTGTACCTTTTTTTCATACTGTAAATTTGATTACTGTGGAAAAAAGTGTGTGGGGGGGGAATAAAGATAAAACAATCTAGCTGGAGCAATGCCTCTTTATTGCCCTAGGGGGGGCTGGGGGCGGGGGGGCAAGCCGGGAGCCCTGGACAGTTTTACTGAAACACTCCATTTATTTCCTGCTTCATTTTTCACATGTTCATACTGAAGCAAGGGCACTCGACGGTGCTGTGTTGAACACATCTTGTTTTAAGATGAAGGGGTGTGGTGTGCCTGGCTGACTGCTCAGGACCAGTGAGGGGAAGGACGAGGAGGGGGAAGTGGAATTCAATACCCCCGCCTTGGAGAACGTCCTAACACTGAAAGAATGAGCCTCTTCCTGGGCACACACAGAGCATTTTTTCCTGACACTATCAATTTGAGGCTGATAAACATGACGTTGTTTTTGGGACCGACCGAGTGAGACGTGGTAAGGCACAGCCCGGGCCATATGTGAAGTGTGTGTTTGACGTTGGCCTGTCTTCAGGAGTAGCTAGCGCGGGTGGGAGAAGGCTGGATCAGGAATGCCCTGTGGTTCCCTGTACGCTGCCACCACACTCAGCTGGCTCCCACTGAAGATATAATGGGTGATAGATTTTTCTGTTGGATGTGGATGGAGAGAGGGAAGGAAGGAAGGAAAGAAAGGGGCAGTGAGGGAGAGATAGATAAAGGAACAACCCAGTGAGGATGTTCAAAACGAATAAAAACCAGAGAGGGTGAACGACGGGGAAATGCTGAGGGGATCTATAGAAATGGGAAATGAGAATAATATCTGGAGAGAGAGAGAGACAGAGAGAGCGAGAGAGAGAGAGAGAGAGAGAGAGAGTGAAATGGAGGAGTGTGAGAGAGACTGGAGTGGTGTGGGCGAGGGAGAAGGAGAGCGAGAGTGGCTGGCGTTTATGGATAGCAGATGTGGCGCTGTGGGGTTTTGGCAGGGGCCGAGTGAGCCTGGATCCCGCACTGGCTGGGTGGCACCGGGGTGAGGGGGAGGTCACCTCACCGCAGCACACAGCCCATAAAACACTGAGAGGGAGAGAGAGAGAGAGAGAGAGAGAGAGAGAGGAGGGAGAGAGAGAGAGAGAGAGATGGGGAAGAGGGCGAGAGATGGAGCGAGGGAGAGAGAGAGAGAGAGAGAGAGAGAGAGAGAGAGAGAGAGAGAGAGAGAGAGAGAGAGAGAGAGAGAGAGAGAGAGAGAGAGAGAGAGAGAGAGAGAGAGGGAGGGAGGGAGAGAGATGGGGAAGAGGGCGAGAGATGGAGCGAGGGAGAGAGAGAGGGAGAGAGAGAGAGAGAGAGATGGAGAGAGAGATGGAGAGAGAGATGGAGAGAGGCAGGGAGAGAGATGGAGAGAGGGAGGGAGAGAGACACCCACCGGTCTGGGATTGCAAGGCAGTGAGGGAGCGCAGATAACACTCACCCATGTGTGCTGCTTGAACACAATGAACACCCATTCTTAGACTGTGGCTGTATCCATGCCCAGCCATGACAAAGCATCAAAGGTATATCTTGGACTTACAAGATGGCCAATACTCATTTCATTCAGAGATTGGCTCAGGAGTACAGTTATCTTAATAGTTAGGTAATTGTATGTAAATTGTTACTGTAATTACTTTAAGATTACACTAGACAATATACTCTATTTGGCCTTGTGAACACCTGCTTTGTGAACCTCTCATTTGAAAATCATGGGAATTAACATGGAGTCGGTTCCTACTTTGTTTCTCTAACTGCCTTCACTTTTCTAGGAAGGCTTTCCAAGAGACGTTGGAACAGGGATGCGTGTTTTGCTTCCATTCAGTCACAAGAGCACTGAAGCGGTTGGACAATGGTGTTGGGTGATTAGACATGGCTTGCAGATGGCGTTGGAATGTGTGTGTGTGTTTGATGGTGTTCAGGTCAGGGATCTGTGCAGACCAATCAAGTTTTTCCACTCGAACAATTTTTCCTCAAAACATTTCGGCATAGACTGTATCATTTTGTGCATGGGGGGCTTCATAGCCGCTGTTATAGCTGCAAAGGGGGGGACCAAGTCCATATTAATCACACATGGTTTTGGAATGGGATGTCCAACAAGCTCGTATACATATGAAGGTCAGGTATCCACTTTCTTCTATCCAGTGTATCCTGTACAACGATACAATAGAATTGGCTGGTGTATTGTGCGGTCAGTTCACCTATTTCTGCATCACATCCATGTATTCGTCCATTCATCCATAACATTGCTATAACATTCCTCCACAGACCTTCCCGACGCACAGACATCACTTTCTTCTGTTAGATAGCCAAACACACATACTTTACTCCAGGCCCCACTCTCCTTTATGACATCCCTCTTTCTCTTTGTTGTTCCTCCTTTCACTCCCTCTTCGCCTGCTCCTGACTCCCTGGATCCTGGGGCCTGGCCAAGGCGTGTGTCCCTGGAGGAGCCAGAGAGGAGATGGAGAGAGGGGGCAGCGAGGGGGCGCTGAGACATGCTCCAAAACCACAGCTGCAACAGCCTCTCCTTTCCTCTCCTTTCCTTTCCTCTCCTCTCCTCACAGCCCTCTCCTCCACTCCCTCCCCCCCCTCTCCTCTCCTTTCCTCTCCCCTCTTTCCCCTCTATTCCCTTTGCTCTGTAAGGATCTGGCCTGGCACACACCCCAGCTCTGCCATTAATCAGAGAGTGGGGTAGTTTTGTGTGTGTGTGTGTGTGTGTGAGAGAGATTATGTTTATGTGTGTGTTTGTGTGCGCTGATAGAGCACTGGATGGAATGGGGGTGATGGTATGGAGACCAAGACCTCCCAACAAAGCTGCAGAGTTCACCCAGCGAGCGAGCGAGTGAGAGGGGGAGGGAGCCGGGCTGATAGACAAAGAGCCTGGTGCACAGCCGGGGACTGCCAGTGAGTGGGACTGAAGGCAGATAATCTGGAGATACTTTGTGACTAGAGATGGATGAAGATCGGCGAGCATGAATCAAGCCCTTCCGAAGGTGCTTGTGTGCATGAATTCTTCAGCTTGAGCAATGTGGGATTGCTTAGTGCCCACAGTGGTGCTCTGTTGCACAAGATCCTGTATATTTGAGAAATACTTTTTGGCTGGGTGGGGTACTTTTTGAATGTTTGTGTGCATGTATCAGTGGGTACAATAAGCAAGCGTGTCAACATGCAATCTGTTAGTTAGTACAGACACTACACCAAAACCATTGCCTGAAGAAAAGCAGTTCACACAAAGTCCACAAGACCCCCAAGTGTCCCCCCCCACCTCCCACCCCCTGTGATTATCCAGGTGGGAGTGTGGACCCACTTCCAACCTGCTCTCCTTCACCCCCCCAATGGGCCTCCCAGAATGCCTCTCTGCTGACATCACCACACAGGCCCTGGCAAGCCAATCTCTCCCCTTCCGTCTCCCTCTCCCTGCTTCCTGTCCTCATGATGTCACACACCATATGGTTTTCAGCGAATATCAAGCCGGAAAAGAGATTTAGTCGGGAGAGAGAGGAGAGAAAAGGAGGAGGGCCGGGGAGTGCGTAGGACACAGAAAACAAAAGGTTGCTCTTCCCCCGAGTTTGCAGCAAGTGGAAGTTGAAAAGAGGGGAGGAAGGGGGAATGGAGGAGAGGGGTGAGGGAGTGGGGTGAATAAGAGGGGTGAGGAAGAGGGGATGGAAGTGTGGGGCCGGAGAGAGTGGTGAGGGACAGGGGGGAGGGAGACGGGTTCAGGGAGAGGGGTGAGGGGCTGAGAATGGAAGGGCTGTGCTGTGTGAGGCTAATGAGGAGAGACCAGGGAGCAGAGACCATGCAGCGGACAGCCATGTGCACCACAGACGCCCAATGGGCTGGCCTGCGAACAAACACACACACACACACACACATACACAAACACACACCCTCTACATCCCACACACAACATCATTATCTTCCTGGTCAACAGCTTGGTATAGGACAGAACCAGGAATGAGCGAAGCAAGTTCAGGCATGGCACTCGGGCAGCGCGCGTCATATTACCCATCGCCGTGTTCGTAGCCCATAGGGTTAGCTCACTAGGCGGCGCTATAAAGTCGCACACATGCACGCACACGCATCCTCGATTACCTTAGTGTTCTGCGCTGCTGCCACCCTCCACCATCCCCTTCTCCCCCATGTTGCTAACTCGTTGCTCCCTGCCTCATGTCATGCATGCTTCAGTGAAGGCAGGGAGCGCTTCCTCATGTACATCCATTCCGCCAATGTCAAACCTATTTTCATGTATATGAATCAATGGTGAAATCAATCATGTGAATGTCTTGACTGAACTGATGGTTAGGACGTTAGGTACTGAAAGCCATTTATCTGGTCAGAACTAACACAGGCAGGATGTCATGGTCAATGTTTCCAATGACCAAGTCATGTGACCACATCTAACCACTTAGTGTTTCCGTTTTTTTCTCTCAAAAAAACCTTTCTCACCTCCAATCCCTGACAGCCCGCGTTCCTCAGTCGTTTGCATCTCCCTCTATTATCATAATTCAACCACAAGTATTCCCAATCTGGCTCTTGGGGTATGATAATTACTCATCCCCAGCAAAGAGGGAACTAGAATAGCGACCCAACGCTCACAACAGCTCAGCTCATTCTAATGACATGCCTTGCACGCCTAGCCTCTAAAGCTGTCGCAAAACCGCTCATTACAGTGAGTTGTGAGAGGGCAGCCAGTAACGCTGAGCGTACCACTCAATTTCTGGTGACGGGCTGGCTCTCAAGGGGGTGTGGCCAGCCCGGTGAGGAGGGGCTGCTACGTCGCATCTGGTGATGCCTGCGGCCGCATTGTCTGCAGAAAGGGGGGGGGGGGGGAGGGGGAAGAAGGCTGCCTGTCTGGTTCAGGGTGCTGAGCTGCCATGCTCTCCCTGGTGCTGTTCTGCACCATCTTCCTGCCCCAGACTGCCTGCCAGACCATTGTGGCTCAACAATCACCTGATTGGACTGATATCAGTCAAATTGAAATGAG
Organism: Osmerus eperlanus; assembly: GCF_963692335.1. NCBI lineage: Eukaryota > Metazoa > Chordata > Actinopteri > Osmeriformes > Osmeridae > Osmerus > Osmerus eperlanus. Next base: position 14,255,931 of record NC_085028.1, read on the forward strand.
GCACTCCAAACTTTTGGGGCCTGGAGTGTTTACATCTCCTCAGAACCGTCTGGGGGGAGTTCCTATACTCCCTACCTCACACACACACATACATGCAGCTCTGACACGGGGAGAAATAGGAGACGAGGTGTGTGATTTAGGAGGTGACAGCAGACTGTTAAGTGCCTGTAGCTGTTCAGCTGCACCATGCCTGCCTTATCTCCAGGACCGGTTGCTTGCCATGGCCTTGCAGGAAGGGCCTGTGCGTGCTCACTCTCTGGTCTGTGTTTCAACCAGAGATGGCAAAAGTACACACATCTTCACTCAAGTAGAAGTACAGATTATCATGTTTAAAATACGCTGGTAAAAGTTGAAGTACTGACGAGACTTTTTCACTCAAGTAAAGAAGTACAGGCTCTGACATATACTGAGTAAAACGTAGCCATTACTGCTACCTGTTTTAGTGTCACGTTGGTAACTGGACCTCACATCATAATTATATATTAATACACAAAGAAACTATAGACAGGCAGCCCATTCCCCAGGAATCTTTTTTGACACCGACAATTTCAAACATCTCCCTCAAGGCCATAGTCTGAAATGCGTGAGTCTCATGGCGAATGTGGGAGACTTAAAAGTCCTGTCCATAATTAGCCATTCTTCTTGTTGCCTTTTGCCTCTTGTTGCCTCTCTGGTAGCTTCATAGACTAGCTTATGTTTGTTATGCGTGAAATTATCTGCCAGGAAATGAAAAAAGGTGCACAATGACAAGAAATAATATTGATCATGCCACCAAATACAGATTAAAACTAAAGTAACGAGCCTGGTTTGAAAATGTAATAAGTAGAAAGCACAGATATTTGTGTATAAAATGTAAGGAGTGAAAGTAAACGTCAGAAAAATAAATAGTGAAGTAAAGTAGCCTAGGCTACTGATAGGAAGGCTACAGTAAAGAAGTAGGCTATTTGTACTTTGTTACTTTCTGGTTCCAACCCAGCTCTCCCACACTCATAATTGAATCATTGCTTACACCAGCAATTTGGAACCTTTTTAAGTTCATTAAGAGTTCAGCGTTTCAGGTTTGTCGCACACCAGATCATGTGAAATTGTGTTTTGACAAGCTGAAGTTAAATGTCCATCACAGGTCTGTGGAGAGTGATAGAGAAGATAAGGCAAATCTAGGCCGACAGCTAATATAGGCTTACCCACAGAGAGAGGAGAAGATAGAGATGTGTCGGCCATCTAAGTTGTGTCAACTGCCCTAGACAGACTTAGCCTACTCATTCAGACTTTGCTAACTTTCTTGTAAAGGCTAATAAATATGTTTCCGAAACCTCCTAATTTGTGTTTCCCTTTAATTTGATCTTCTGTCAATATAGATTTTGGTTTCGTTGTTTATTCTTGAAGTAATACACCCTGTGATCCCAAACATGGCAAAATCCCCCCTCACCCACTTTAACATGAAATGTTGTGTTACTGTTCCAGTACTCCATGAAAAAAAAGATAAATAATTGAAACACATGTTCCCCGATCCAAGATGGCTTACATCCCTTTGGTAGCCCTGTTCTGCCCACCTCTGTGTCTTACTCTGGGGTTATCAACAGTTCATCATGGGAAACTGGAAGTGAGAGACAATACCTCGCTCCTCAACCCAGACTCTTGTCAACACTCTTTTAATGAAACAGCAGCATCTTGAACTTGGATAATTTCAAAGGGAAGACTCTGGATCAAGAGATAATCAGCTGCTATTGTAATTGCCTCGGCTTGAGACATGAATAGGCTTCAGTATGGTAAGAGCCCTTCAGTCAACATCTTTTGTCTGTGTGCAACAACACACTGATGGCAAATCCATCAGTGAGCATCCTCATGGTGCAGACCTGATGCTTGTCTTATCACTAACACCTTGGTGTTGGACAGACAATGACAGGATTGGGGGTTATGGCCAGACTGACAGTGTAAACTACAGGTCCCTGCAGGGGACATCCCTGGGGCTATGACAGTCAGTGATCAGTCCGATTGAACGTTTGAACAACTCTGAGAATTTGTTGTCATTTTGAATCTAAACAAGATGTGTTGTAAATTCATATTTGGCAAAGGAATACTAATTTCACATTTTAATTTCAAATTTTCAACTGTATACATAGAAGTATATTTTATTTTATAAATATTTTCAGAAAAGAAATATTAGTCTTGCAGGTCTTGGTCAAGTAGATATTCTTATTCTATAGAATTAAATAGTTGTAAAAGTGTTTACCTTGGCTGCTTTGGGGAAGGTTTAAGATATGTGGTGAACATTCACAGCTCCATTTATTTCTAGACTGACATTAACCCATAAGTATCTGTAGTGATAATTAGATAAAACATCATGTGTGAATATCACTATTTTAACTATCAAAAAATCGTTGCTTGGTCAGAACTAGCAGGTGTGTACTACTATATGCTGATGTTAAGTCAATTAGGATTTTGTTCAAATGGCCTTTAAGTAACCTAATATACAAACATTATGTCTGAGGAGAAGGGCTCAACATTTTGGCAGTTACATTTTTTTAAATTTGTATGTCTTATTCTATGCGACTGGTTTGAAGTTTCCCACGACAATAGCAAGACGGTGGAGCGGGTCGTAAAGAAAAAATAGACCCAGATCTTTGAGACGATCTAGTCTAATATAATACAACAACAAAAAATTACGACATTAGACGTATAAATGAGAACGCAAGATCCATAGTAAAGGGCATGCTGTCAATCCCGTAGGCTACTTGCTTATCTTCCACAGGCTGTTGCGCACATCACCATTGAGTGTGCCAGCCAGTGGGTGTCGCTGTGTGCGCATCCTCTCTCTTGCAACCCTGGTTCGATCGGACCCCAACCCCAACTACATTGGAAGAGGTGTCTGATACAGCACTCTTGCACGTGAGAAATAAAAGACTGTGAGGGGCAGAGACGGGGTACCGTGCAAGAGAACAGCTGAAAACACGGAAGAGTTTGGTAACAGTACGGAATTTGGGGCCGAACGAGAAAGTCTGTACGTGGAATCCCGGGAAGGAGAACTCTCAAACGGCCACGACACCAGACATGAATCCAAGGTGGGTTAATGATGACAGCAGAGAGAGAGTGAGAGAGAAAGAGAGAGCGAGAGCGAGAGAGAGCGAGAGAGAGCGAGAGAGAGCGAGCGAGAGAGAGAGAGAGAGCGAGCGAGAGCGAGAGAGAGAGAGCGATGCCATGCGTGAATATTCACACCGCGTCCGGATACTGCAGGCGGCTCCAGGTGCTGAGCAGGCTAACCTATACAAACTGCCATCGATAGTCTAACTATTCATGTAGTTTGGTTTTCAAGTTGGCTCTGACAACTGGCATGTGTAGGCTAGACAAATGTAAAGCGTCCGAGGCTAACGTGCCTATCTCATATCAGCATTAAATTATCCAAGCAGTTTAGAGGAACCTGATTATCTCCATATGATTTTGAAGTAATCATCGAAACATCGACAGATTAAACTGTTACTTAGTGGAAAGTCCAAAGGGCTTTCTGCTTCAACATGATTTTTTTATATACAAATCTGAACAGGTCTTCTCAATTATGAGATCCTAAATGTTATGTCAGTCAGTATTTTTGTTTTACATGATTAGCCTACGCACTAGGTTGTATTGGCTATTTCCACACAAATTAGTTAATAATTCAGATTAGCTAAATAATTCAGATTATTTGTCAGAGGAATGGAAATCAGATAATATGGCATTTGGCAAATATATATCATAGGCCTCAGCTATTGTCAGCTAAATAACTAGGACTATAAGTTTACTGGCGTAGCCCTTCGCTATAAATATACACAGTTCTATGCATTGAGAAATTAGGGGTTCACAAAGTGAATTCGTGTTAGAATCTATCCAGCTAATAGAAAATGGCTTGTTTCTTTCCGTTTTTCTAAAAGCTTCCGTGGATGAATCCACAGGTAATGCACTGTAGAAAAACATTTTCATGCAGGTCTTTGCCCACAGTAAATTGTGATAAGGAGAGCGATGAAGAGAAACAAAGCGAGGGACAGAGAGACAGAGAAAGATAATGTCGCTTCATTTGTTTCAATATTGACTATTGTTATTGTAGGTCTGAACTCCACTGTAATGAGCTATGTGATATACAATAACGGCCTGTCTCTTTAAGACGAAGCTGCGATGTGTTGTGAAGTTCAAGTTGGGGTCACTTGAAGTTCCTGCCCTCGATTTTACCTTCTAGTTTTATTATAGACCGACATCACACGGGGAGCTAAAACACTTAAGACGCATAGAGGCTCCATTATCATCTCCGTGCGCGTTATTGCCTCGACACAAAAATAGTCAAGGAAATTACTAAAATAAAAAATAGAAGGAAACTGATCCTGGACTAAGCACGTATTTTCTTATAGGAGGAGGTGACAAGAGAGGGAGGGGGAGGAGGCAGAGAGAGAGAGAGAGAGAGAGAGAGAGAGAGAGAGAGAGAGAGAGAGAGAGAGAGAGAGAGAGAGAGAGAGAGAGAGAGAGAGAGAGAGAGAGAGAGAGAGAGAGAGAGAGGTGTGTGGGTGGGTGGGTGGGTGGGTGGGAGGACGAGAAGAGCAACAAGAAATTCATGGCAATTAATAATAAAAGAGAGTTGGCAGACGTGCTTGGAAAACTGGCATGGTTTTTGGAGGCTGGCAGTTCAAAGTTGAAACGTCAGAAATGACTCCAAGAGACTGCTGAGATGATCATTAAGGGAGACTTACATCGGATGGCAGAAGAGATCGGGCATCCAGGTAACGTTTAAGTGCCGCTCTTTAAACTACGATCAGTATAGCCTGTCAGAAAATTTTAGAGAACTTTTTAACATGACGACACGAGTTCGCTTTTCGTTTTTGACTGAGTTCGTTTCATTTCGAATAGGCTATAACTAGCCAATATTGTATGCGCCCTTTTTTTATATGGTTTTGCGTTTAAACATAACTGCCTAATACTGTGGCACGTCATGATGTATCCCAATGTGGGCCTTTTGAAAGAAAAATAGTTTGAGTTATTTTTTGTTAAATTACCAAATGGATGATTGGAAAATACTATAAAAAATCACAAGGTAAGAGATATTTGATTATTATAAACCACTCAGCTCTTATCAGTTATTATGTCATATTGTCATTGAATAAACTATATATGACCCAAAGGTGTTGTGGAGGCCTTTTTAGTTCTATATTGACAATGCATTTAAGTTAGAGGCCCATGTTGTATTGTTACTGTAACTTAAACACCACGTCGCTTAAAATCAACAACACATCTTAATGAATTGCTCCTGCGTCTCTCATACCCACTTTTGACTCGATTCAAACAACGGCCTGGACTTCTGTTCCTCTCGTGTCAACGCAGAGGTGTTGTGTAGTTTGATGTGACGAGTTAATTCAGTCTGACTTGAACACAGTACATCAATATGTAACTTCAAATGTTTGGAAGCAACAGTTATTGTAAAATTGAGCGATGAAGAGTTTGTGTCATTGGCTGATTGACACAGAGATGATGCGGTAAAAACCAGGGACGGTTTCACGCGCGTCGACGTCTTGTGATATGCCTAATGCGAGGACAAGGGTAAAATAGATAAGAAACAGAGAAAGAGAGAGAGAGGATCGGGTTTAAGATGTCTTATAAAGCAACATGATTCAAGCGTTGTCAACCTTCATCTGAAATCTAAATGGCTTCTGAATGATTAAGAGAACGCAATGAATACAATTGAAATTAATTAGCCTATGTTTTTTCTTTCTTAAATAATATACACAGTAAAAGCCACTGTTGTTTTCTAAATCGAGATGATTGTAAGAACAGGGGTCAATGCACAGCCTATGATCACACAGAATCAATCTACAATCAGGATGCAAGAAAATCTAAAAAAAGTGAAATCCCAAGTACTAGCCTACATGCCTACACAAAGTGAATGTAGCCGAGAGTGAAAACAAAATGATCTTGATCAGGATATGAATTTAAATAGGCCGTCTCAATTTAAGGATTTGTAACCACTTAAAAAATACATTCAATTTCTAATCTACGCTTATCGTTGCAAAATACAGAAATCCGTTTTATACGGACAGTGTCACATGTAGCCTAATAAAGTAAATTGAGTAAAAGGAATAGCCTACAGGCCATAAACAGGTGCAGATAAAACGATTAGGTCTTACATAAATTCACATAGAGTAGACTTTTATTTTCAGAAATGGGTGCTAAACTATTTGAAGCACCTATGACTTTCCTTTCCATAAAACCCCTACATGATACAGCGTAAATGTGTTTGACATTTGGTCTAAATGTAATGGGGCATGCAACCTTGCTCATCTTGCTCTCTTTCATCCCGGTCTGATTTATGAATGAACATCCAGAGGTCTCTGGAAAGTGTAGGAGCGGCGCTTGTGATTTCCACCAGTGTAGCATTCGTATAGCCTTTAGCGATCACAGGGAAGTTCAAGAGACAGCGATTCTGATGTGAAAGCTGACTTGGGGCGTGTGAACTGCGGAACACCTCGCTCTGATGTGTCTAAACCCCGTTCAGTCAACTTTCGATTGTGCAGTATGTCCTCTCTAAAACAAGCCGTCTCCGAAGCGGAAGGACTCTGACGCCTCAGGGTAGGCCTACTTTTAAAGACTCTTAGCGTGGTTTTCATTAAATACAGTTTTATGCTCGACTGTGTTTCACAAAATATCATGTTATTTAATAAGCTCCATTCCAGCAAAGAACATAACATTTTTCCCTACACTTTTAAAACATGATTCAGTCAGTATTTGATGCAATGTAAAATGAAAAAGCAGTAATGTGGCCCTCTACAGCCTTGGATTAGATCACTGTGTACACATGCTTTTAAAGTTTCCCGTTAATACATCTATGAAAAGAGGCTTACTTGGGCCTAGTACGTTAATGTTAAGCCTTGCATTGTCCATAACATACAAATAGCCTACATGCACAATACTTCATGTCAAAACGTCAATGTACTACAAAATCGTCCAAAATGACATATTAGTCTTTTGCAATATGACAAGATGAAGGCGGGGAGAGGAAGCGTGGAGGGTGCAGTGCAGACCCCCCCAGCCTAAACCCAGCCTCACCCCTTACCAGGGAAGTGACAACACAGACCAAACAAAGGGATAATGAATCCCAAATTATCATACGAGTCAGAGAGCGTCTCAAACTCAGTCCCCATTCACCAAATACAGCACTCACCCTAAAAATGAATTATTGCCATCTGGTAATATACATCTGGTAATATTATAACTATTGTGTTTCTTGATCTCGGACAAAATATGCTTGCTGACGAGGCTACACGAACTCATATGGGAACGAATAAAATGCGAATTTAACCATTGTTGCGATTGTGTGCATTGTTAAGACCTCTTGTACAAAGCAGAAAATAAATGTAATTGGCTGCATTGAGGGATGTCAACTTGCTGGAAGAGGATGCACATGTTCATCCATGATGCTACATTTTTAAATCATGACGCCTCGTTCTTCTCTCTCTCTCTCTCTCTCTCTCTCTCTCTCTCTCTCTCTCTCTCTCTCTCTCTCTCTCTCTCTCTCTCTCTCTCTCTCTCTCTCTCTCTCTCTCTCTCTCTCTCTCTCTCTCTCTCTCTCTCTCTCTCTCTCTCTTCCCCCCCCCTCTCTCTCTCTCGTTTTTTTATTTTTAAATCATAACAAACGTAAGAATTACCAGTAAATATAGATATAACGTTTCTATTGAGAAACTGTTGTCATAGGCTGATCAACAGCTTTAATTTACTGACTTTACTGATGTCAGCGATCCTTCGACAATGCGCTTTTACGCATGCTCATTACAAGTCTTGTACGTAAACAAATCTACATGTTCTCACATTTGAAAATTTAGTATTAGTAAAAAGAATACATCTCTGTCAACTTAACATTAAGTGTGCTGTCATGATGTGGATACCAACAGCATATGCGAAGTATTCTTTTTGACATTTGATAGGTGCGGAGGCGACAGCCGACCTGTGCACCAGTGTCTCATTTATGTTAATTCTCAATATTAAATCTTAACGTTTTCTACACAGGCTGTTTTCACACCAGAGCAAATGCAACATTGATATGCAAACAACTAGCAAACACTTTGATTATCTGGTGATATGCCATGCGTAAAGTGCGGCATATGACACAGTTGATGCTGGTCTATATTCTTTCAGACGATTTCTAGACTTTCGGCAAATAACTGAGCAGTGGTTAACTCCCGTTCACACTTGCACAAGAAAGGACGGCGCCTGTCGCAAACTTACGTGTGTGTGTGTGTGTGTGTGTAGCCTACCAACCCGCATGTGAGTGGTGAGCAGCGCGCTGCAGCCGACTAGAGCGGGGGACTGGAGAGGGAGAGAAACGTCGAGTTTAAACCCCGAATTTCTGTCATTTATCTCGATCGGTTGAATTTATATAAAAATATGACACCATGTAGATCAAACACTGCAGAGTTTTTTTTAGCGACTAGCACTGGACACCTGTTAACTATTAGGGTTATATGTTTTATTACACCTAAACTATCCCTTATTTGAAAGGCAGTTCCTTTTCAGTTTAAACGGAATAAGAATATATCAACCAAATTACACCGCAAGTGTAACGTATACAATTAGGCATGGACTTCTATTATGGAGATAGGAGTCTAACATGTCTGAGACATGCACATCTCTGTATAAAACCTAACAAACCCATATTACTAGATTTCCTTCTAAAATGACTGTCTCATTTGCAGTGGGGGGGATTCTGCTGTGCAGAAAGGAAGAGCATATGAATTTAGACTCAGCGGGTGATTAAAAGTCCTCCTGCAATATTCCACTTCCCTATTTGTCTAGCTAGGGGCTTATACTCAATGAAATAAACAAGAAGAGGATGAACTTATGTCAGGAAGAGCATGATCGGATATATTTATTTACTCGCTTGTTTCCCATCAGTAAGACCAAGGCCTTAGGGACAGTTACAAACTTTTTCATCTCATAGCTAAAGTATCTTCTGTAACCAATGTTTGAACAATACATCCTGCTAAATTTGTACTGTTAATAGTGTTTACAGAAGGCTTAGTGCAACAACACACAACTTTGTGTGTGTATTTGAGCAATTGTGTCTGTGTGTGCTTGTTTGTGCATGCGTGTTTGTCTAATGTTGTTATGTGAGCATGGGTGTCTACATTAGAATTCCAGAGTCCACCTCAAGTTAAACTATTGGGCCATCTCATTTTGCCGTGATTTACATCCAGTGTTTCTCTGGTGAGAGTTCCTTATATGACTGGGCCGAATGGTAGCTCCAAGAGATCTGCTTTTGGTTGTGTCTTTCTTAGGTTTATACCTGCTGTTCGTCATGTGAAACCTCTACTCTTACTTTGTTTAAAAGTCTGCACACCACTTCTGAAATATCTTATCAGGAAGCCAAAAACCAGAAAACATATTTATATCTGTCTTAAAGAAAAGAAAAAGTTCTCCTGTCAGTGCTCTGTAGTGAAGGAAGTGTAGATTGGAAATTCTGCATTATTACTAATCCACAGCTTTTGCTCCCCCTTAGAACTGGCTCGGTTTCATAGTGGGACCCTCTTGTGTATGACTTTCATACAAATGACTCCGAAGACATTTATCTTTCATAGTCACTTAGCGATGCTTATCCATAAATGCTCAGTGTACACATATGCATGTATGAGAGAAAGAAAGCCTACCAAAAAGTTAATCTGTGTGATCTCCTACTGTGACCAATGATGTATCTTTTTCTAAGATAAGATTTTATAAAAAAAAAAAAGAGAACGTTGAATTCCTCTTGAAAAACCTTGCTTTGTCACTCTAGTCCTTTATGTGTTTCTTTTTCAAATGTAAAGCCTGACTGCTGCTCGAGGTTTACAGATTTCTGCTGTTCCAGGTGGTGGTCTGAAGACAATGCTGGATGCCATGGAAGTCCCAAGTCATGCTAGGCACCTCCTCCTGCAGCTCAACACCCAACGCACCAAGGGCTTCCTGTGTGATGTCATCATTGTGGTGCAGAACGCTCTATTCCGAGCTCACAAGAACATTCTGGCGGCCAGCAGCCTATATCTAAAGTCCCTGGTTGTCCATGACAACCTCATTAACCTGGACCACGAGATGGTGAGTCCTGGGGTGTTCCGGGTCATTCTAGACTACATCTACACCGGCCGTCTCAGCGACGGGGACCCTAGCTCCCCCTCTGAGCCCAACCTGGGGAGCGTGCTCGCAGCCGCCAGCTACCTGCAACTGCTGGACCTGGTGGCGCTTTGCAAGAAGAAGCTGAAGAGGAACGGCAAGTACCCCTTCCGCCTGACGCCTGAATTCCTGCCCTATCCAAAGATTGTCCCCAGCAGTTTGAGTTTAGGGGCAGGGGGGAGGTACAGGGTCCCCACCCCTGTCATCCAGTCCTGTTTCCCTGGAGGGATCGTGAACAGTCACACGCCCCGCGTCCCGCCTCCGGAGGAGCTTGCGCCCCTCCCCCTAGGCACCCATGCCGGGGAGCTGTACGCCCCCACCTCCTCCCAGGGCCACCATGTGTACCCCTCCTCACAGTCCCAGCCTAGCCAGCGGCCCGCCCACACTGACAGGAACTGCTCTCCCATCTACGGCCTGGACCTCTCCAAGAAGAGCCCCAACTCCCAGTCCCAGCACACGCCCTCCCACCCCCACCAGGCCCAAGCGCTGCCCCACAACGATGATGAGAGAGACGGAGCGCTGAGTGGCCGAGCCAGCCCCCTTCTGGGGCCCAAAGGTGGGGCCTACCCAACAGAGAAGATGGAGACAGCCGACCAGGCTGTGTCTCTGCCTCCCCACCCCTACCCCCACCTCACCCAGCCACTAGGCCCCCACCACCCCCACCTCCGCCGCCCTCGCTCCCACGGCCCTGACCACTACCCCTGCCCCCCGAGCCCCGACACCCCCACAGAGGAAAGGGAGCCTGGCAGGGACGTAGGCAACGTCTACCGCTGGGTGAAGCACGAGCAACTGTACACCCCCGAGGACGAGGAGGAGGACGAGGAGGAGGACGAAGGGCTGGGAAACGGGGACCGCGAGGGCCACCACCAGCGCCACAACCACCGTAAGGCGGGGGAGGAGAGCGAGGCGGCCTACCAGGGCACGGGCTGCGACGGCGAGGACGAGAAGAGCGGCTCCGGCAGCGAGGAGACGGGCAGCAGCGAGGGCCGCCCCTCCCCCCCGGGGGCCCTGGGCCGCTTTCACCTGCCCTACGAGCCGGAGAGCTTCGGCGACAACCTGTACGTGTGCATCCCCTGCGACAAAGGCTTCCCCAGCTCCGAGCAGCTCAACGCCCACGTGGAGACCCACACCGAGGAGGAGCTGTACAACTCCGGAGGGGAGATGGGCGGCACCAACGGCAACGCCAAGGCCGCCAGCAACGCCAACGGCAACGGCAGCATCAACAGCAACGGTAGCCTGAGCAGCTACCTGGAGAGCAAGAGCAGCCAGAGCGTGGGTCTGGGGGAGATCATTCGGCCCTACCGCTGCTCCTCCTGCGATAAGTCCTACAAGGACCCGGCCACCCTGCGGCAGCATGAGAAGACCCACTGGCTGACCCGGCCTTACCCCTGTAGCATCTGCGGGAAGAAGTTCACCCAGCGGGGCACCATGACCCGGCACATGCGCAGCCACCTGGGCCTCAAGCCCTTCGCCTGCGACTCGTGCGGCATGCGCTTCACGCGCCAGTACCGCCTCACCGAGCACATGCGCATCCACTCGGGCGAGAAGCCCTACGAGTGTCAGGTGTGCGGCGGCAAGTTCGCCCAGCAACGCAACCTCATCAGCCACATGAAGATGCACAGCGGCGGCGGGGCGGTGGCGGGCCTGACGGCTGACGGCAAGCTGAAGCTGGATTTCACGGAGGGGATCTACCCTCTGAGCAAGTACGCGGCGGAGCACCTGGGTCTGAAGCAGGAGAAGGCCTCGGAGCTCCTCGCCCAGGCTCAGCAGCACCTGCTGGCCGACGCCAAGGCCATGGAGAGCCTCTACCCGCTGTCCAAACTGGCCGCCGAACACCTGGGCCTCACCCACGACAAGATGGACATCCTGGGCCAGCAGCTGTCCCTTCCCCCTCCCCCGCAGAGCCTCTCTGAGTCTCGCACCATCGACCGCTACTCCCCCAGCTAAGACACCCCCCCCCCCACCACATAAGTCGCCTAACCAGCTCAGTATCCACCAACACCATAAAGACGTCTGTGTGAACAACCTACAGTATTCTAACGCCTCTCACCTCAGTTTCATATGTATCTAAAACTCTGACTCGGGCTGTTAGCCTCATGATGCACACCAAATGGTTTAGACTCTTGGAAAAGTGCCTTCCTTTGCCTAATGTTGCATTTTGTGCATTTGAAATTATTTCCTAAAAGGGAATAATACTATGCTATTGACAGTCTATTGTGACCAAGGAATACCAAAAACAGTGCAGTATTTACGTCTATGCAACCCACCTTTTTCTATCAAGACATTGAGCCAAAACATCTGAAACAATTGAATACCAAAATAAAAGTTATTTATTTTTTGTAATGTACTGAAAAAAAACCCAAAGAGAAACTGTTGCAAGAAAAGCTTTGCAATCTGACCCTAAACCTGTATAGTATTCAGAAATGTACATTCATGAGAAAACAAGCACATGCTGACAAGATTCAGGGCTTCAGTCCAAACCCTAGAGGAACATTTGGACAAAAGAAAAAAAAAAATACACTTTGGGATTTTAAAGTCATTTTGTTTTTGGGTTACTGGATTTTCCTTGTGTCCTATTCTCCAGCTTCTGCCCAAATTCCTACACTTGTAGTCGCGAGGGAGTGAATAACTGAAGACAGCATTTTGCTGCAGCGTGTAGATAAAGTGACAAAGACTGTTCTCTCTGTGGGGGTTACATACCCCGTCAAACCCTGTGTGTAAACCCAGGCTCATATTCAGCATCAGCAACAGCAGCTCAGTTGCTCCCACCTCGAGTGCCTTAACCCTTCACATCCCAACCCCCTTTCTGACAGGAATGTGTTTGGACTCACATGCCATGTGCATGCCTATCGAAATTGTTATTGAAAAAGCAGCAAGCACAGCCCTGTGATCTCACAACTGGGCTATCATAGCATACCCGACCGATGACACGCTAATGCAGGAGTGTTGATCCGTCCAGTGAAGGAGACTAAGCATGGGTGTTGCCTCTGACACTGGGATATTTACAACAGTGGGTGTAGCTGTGCATCCCACTGGGAGGGAACACACAGAGGCCATCCAAGGCAGGGCCTGGAGCAGAACTTCCAGTCACCACTAATCACTCATCACCCAGCCTATCAATAGAAGCTGTTCGGCTCAAGTCAGTACGCTGATTCAGTCTGACTGATAGGAAGTCATGTGCCACAATGAGGTAATGTGAAGCAACTTCTACAGTGTGACTTGGCCACCCATATAGGCCTGGCTATCACTCACTGACCCCCTGAAAGGGCTAGGCACCACTGCCTTACCAGCTGTCCCTACACACACACACACACACACACACGCGCAGGGAGCTGCTAACGTGACAGTTCTGCTAGCAGCAGAGCGGGCGCGTGTAGCGGCCGCACGGGCGAGCAGCACTTCCCAGCTGCTGTCCTCCAGTAATCCCTGTGAAATCTCTCGTTCTCCCCGACTGTTCTCGCTGCTTGACGGCCTTACGCCCCATTTCATGGCTGCCATCGAGCCCCTCTGATCCACAACACAACACGACACCCGAGAACCAGGCGAGAACCGACCTCAGATCTGAGTACACCCCTCCCCCACTCCCCTCTCCCCCTCCTGGCTCGCGTCAGACACAGCCACTAGAACGGTGGGCAGACCTTGGACCTGCCTCGCCCGCTCCTTAAGAAACAACAAAGAGCACTTATAGGGGATTTGGGTTAAAGCCACTTCATTTTTCTTTTTGTCCATTGTCGTTGTGTCTTGATATGTTTATTTTCAAAGAGCATGCTGGCTTTACCTTTGTCCACTTTGTCGGACCTTGTGTCAGATCAGAGTGTAATGACCACTATAGTGCCTCTGCCAACCTCAGTAGGTGAATGTGAAGCCTAAAGCCATGAATGCACTGTGATATACTTAGTGAATCATAAAGCCTTAGACTTAGCTTAAAGAGACTGAACATGAATTTAAGGGCTTGCTGTTTGTAGCATATCAGCATATCAATGTGTTGCTTTCCTTAGCTTGTTTTTGTTATTTTTGTTATTTTTTACCAAAGCAAAGTGAAGCTGGTGCTTACCTCAGGACTAAACCCAGCATGGGACGCTACACTTCAGCGACACACACTCACACTCACAAAAGCATACATATGCACACACGCACGTACACACACATCTTGAACATATTCGCAGACACACAATCTTTTCTTTTTTTCTTTTTGAGGGGACAGTTGTCCTTTGTTAAACCTGTGGTTATTTTAGTGATTTTCCATTTTTAAGTGTGTGTTCACTCTATGGGGAGAGATGAAAATATGTAATATTAACATTTCTGCTTCTTGTTTTTGCTATATCTTACTATGCAGTGTACATTACATGTTCTAATGTCCTCAAAGAGGCTATGTGTGGGTCTGACCAATGACATGATCATTATACAGTAAGGCAAAGTCAAGCTGGTATTTTTTTTTATTTTTTTTTTTTATCAGCTGTGTTACCGTAAATGTAAATACTTGTGAGTCTGTAAACCAAATGTCAGTAAGCAAAAAATCTCTGCTTCCACTAGAACCATACTAAACATGCAGACAAGGTCATGCAGAGTATCCATGACGTCTTAACCTCCACACGAGGTGCGATGTATTTATCAATATTTCCCTAAATAGATAAACAGTCATTTGACTGGGGATTGGATGGAACCTAGTCCCATTGCCCCATTTTCCTGGAGGGAACTGTCTCTTCGTGACGCTGTCTAGGGGAGAGTGAGACCAAGGCTCTGCATACACACACAAACACACTTGGTAAGCCAGCTTGTTTTGGAAGGCAGGACTGAGGGAGTGTTTCCCAGTAAAGTATGTGGATCACTGAAACCCTGGAACCGGCTCTGAAGTTAATTTAGGAAAATGACATGAAATCCAATGGAGAACAGTTGTTGAGATCCGTTACAAAACCAATTGAAATGTTGTGGATTTACCGAGGAAATAGATGCTATTACGGCTAGAATGGCAAAGTGGGCCTGGACCACAGACATGTGAGGAACACCCATTCAAAGTAGTAACAGTCAATTTGCTGTGGATGTCAATGGTGGGAATGTAAACGTCCAACCCCCCTCTCCCTCCCATTCATTAGCTCACGCTCACTGAAAGTCTATCTGCCTCTTTCCTTTTCTCTCAAGGCCAAGAAAAAAAAGAAAGAAAAGTATTTCCACTGCCACTCCAAATCTGTACAGGAAGAGTGGGCTTGATAATGTGGGCTGTGGACTGTTTGGAAATTGCCCTTAATATATGGGAGCTTGTGCGTGTGTGTGCGAGAGAAATAGATAGCGTCTGCATGTGCATATGTGTTTGTGCGACAAAGTGTGTCTATTCAAGGGCTAGGTGTCCGGCGTGTGTGTGTGTCTCCATATGCTATTTGAGTATATAGTAGTTGAAGCATGATCTGGGACTGGTGCTGCTGTGCAGGAGGAGGGCTGTGGAGAGGGAAGTGGACTCTTGGCCGCTCTGCTGCCTAGAGCAGGACGTTCAGGATGTCTTGGATAGAGAGAGACTCACACCAGGCAGGGAGAGAGGAGCTGAGAGAGGAGCTAGGAGCAGAGAGGCAGGGAGAGAGGAGGTAGGAGAGAGGGGGTAGGAGAGAGGGGGTAGGAGAGAGGGGATAGGAGAGAGGGGGCAGGGAGAGAGGAGGTAGGAGAGAGGGGGTAGGAGAGAGGGGTTAGGAGAGAGGGGATAGGAGAGAGGGGGTAGGAGAGAGGGGTTAGGAGAGAGGGGTTAGGAGAGAGGGGTTAGGAGAGAGGGGATAGGAGAGAGGGGGTAGGAGAGAGGGGGTAGGAGAGAGGGGATAGGAGAGAGGGGGTAGGAGAGAGGGGATAGGAGAGAGGGGGTGATAGAGGGGATAGGAGAGAGGGGGTAGGAGAGAGGGGGTAGGAGAGAGGGTCAGGGAGGGGCAGGGAGAGAGGGGTTAGGAGAGAGGGGCAGGGAGAGCTCAGCAGGAAAGACCTGAACCATTGTCTGAAAATGAAAGGCTGCTTTCTTCATCGGGAATAAGAAAAAAGGAAAGGTTCAGAGTTCAACTGTATGTCCCATTCTCTTCCTTCCTTTCCCTCTACAGAGAGCTCACACCTGGTCACCAACACAGTCCTCATGAGCAAGTCTACACACTTAAGACTAACAACTTGAAATCAAATCATAAGCTTTTATTTTCCACCAAAGAAACATCCTAGTGTGATGATGATCTGAGGCTAGCCTGGAGAGGGAGTGAAGAGTGCTCTCTAGATCTCCAGGATTCATTTTGACATTTACTATATAGCACACTGCCAAAAGAATGCTAGGTTTGACCTGACTGGGAAGTGCTCAATATAAAACATGGCAGAGACAGACATGTGCCTTTTAGCTTCATAGTGGTTGGGTTCTCTCCTGCCTTTCAGACTCTGACTTTGCCGTATTAGAATACAAACAAGCAGTACTGAAATCTAAACTCAGCCAAGAGACTTCTCTCTTGTTTTGTTGCATGTTTTATTTTAATGTGTTCTTTTTTTGCTTTTCAGTTCTGAATGATTTTGAAAAGACAAACTTATGCAAAACATACAGATGTCTGTACCCTGGAGTATGGCCAAGATGGACCTGTGGGTCAGCCAATCCGAACATCATTTGGTGTAATCTGTAACTCTGTGATGTTGAGTGTGCGTGTATGTCGGCTGCGTGTCCACATTGCACCTGTCCATCTGTGTGTTCACGTGGCTTTCCCACAGTGAAGCAGGGTCAAGTGGAAGGGAAGGAGGGGTTTGACACTTTCAAGAACCTTCAGTCCAAGCAGCTGCTTTCAATGTATTCCCCCCAAACTGCACTTTCTGGAGAAATCATTGAATTATGATTTTTATTGCCCTCGATACACCCTAAATCTCCTTTCCTCTCTCCCGCTTTCCTTCCTCCCCTTCCTCGGCTAAAACCACTGACCTCCCTGGTTTTCCTTATTCGTTACCTCAAAGAACTGCCCCCCCCCCACCCCCCACCCCACCAGCTTGACACTCAGCACGAACCACCTACCCACACCGCCCAATCCCCCCCCCCCTCCTCCTCCCCCACGATCAAGCCGCTTCCAGCTGTTTTTCATGCTGTAGAAGACAGTTGTCTAAATGTTTATGTGAACAACTACTTTCTGTTTCTTAACGCCCTGATCAAGTTCCAAAATGAACTTTGCGGCATGTGTACAGGATACAGCACACAGCGGGGGCCCCGACGCAAAGTCATATTTTGTGTCTTGAAATGTATTGCAAAGATAAAAGAGCAAGCATCATTACTGCGGAAAATCTGGATAATTTGAGAGGAAAATGTGTGTGTGTGGGGGGGGATTCTTTGAGAGATGCCAGTAAAGTAAACACCGTTGTTTGAAATTTCACAATGGAGCTGGACAAGGGCAGCCAAGTCACGCGCTGATACAGAAGAGGGGAGCGACTGAACGAGGGAAAGGGAGGGGAAAAAAGAAGAGAGATAGTTTCAATGCCAGAGCCATCATTTCAGTAAACAACCTAAGAAAATATGTAATCGTCCACATCTGCACAACATTTTTTAAGTCAGATGTTTAATGGCTGTATTGAATCTGGCCTATTATACCTCATGTCCCCCGAAATGCCATCTGCTCTCCTCTGAAGGGCCTGTGGGCTGCTGCAGCGTCGCGTCTGCATGTTGTTTGAATGATCCTAGTACGGCTATCATCTTACCAGACCTCTTCATTATGAACCCATGTCCACATGGCAGAGACAGGCAGCCTTTGTACCAGCAGAGGAGAGAGCTGGTGCTGCCCATGTTCTCCTCAGCCTGGGGTGTGATGGTGCTGCCCATGTTCTCCTCAGCCTGGGGTGTGTGGTGCGTCTGCTTGATGAAATGCAGGCAGACGGCCGGCCTGGTCATCGGACCAGACAGCGTAGTAGTGGACTCTGCAGTCTTTTAGAGTGTCATGTTGCTATTTCACACTGCTCAACTCTATGTTATTCCACTGACGGTACTGACCCTTCTGAAAAGATTTGACAGAAAATCAGTGAGAGAGAGTGCAACGGAACAAGAAAACAAACTGTTTCAGTGAAAATTGCCGTTCCAACTTTGGAATCTATCCCTCTATCTCTGGGCCAGGGGATGCATGATTTAACACACATACATGCAAGACCACACACACAATCTCTCTCTCTCTCTCTCTCTCTCTCTCTCTCTCTCTCTCTCTCTCTCTCTCTCTCTCTCTCTCTCTCTCTCTCTCTCTCTCTCTCTCTATCTCTCTATCTCTCTCTCTCTCTCTCTCTCTCTCTCTCTCTCTCTCTCTCTCTCTCTCTCCCCCTTTCTTTCTCTTTCTCTCTACCTTTCTCTCTCTCTCTCTCTCTCTCTCTCTCTCTCTCTCTCTCTCTCTCTCTCTCTCTCTCTCTCTCTCTCTCTCTCTCTCTCTCTCTCTCTCTCTCTCTCTCTCTCTCTCCTCTCTCTCTCTCTCTCTCCCTCTCCCTCTCCCTCTCCCTCTCCCTCTCCCTCTCCCTCTCCCTCTCCCTCTCCCTCTCCCTCTCCCTCTCCCTCTCCCTCTCCCTCTCCCTCTCTCCCTCTCTCTCTCTCTCTCTCTCTCTCTCTCTCTCTCTCTCTCTCTCTCTCTCTCTCTCTCTCTCTCTCTCTCTCTCTCTCTCTCTCTCTCTCTCCCTCCCTCTCTCTCTCTCTCTCACACACACCAACACACACACACAGCTGGATGGCAGACCGTCCTGTCAATGTTCACTGCTGGCTGTTCCAGATTAGGTCAGATTTAATTAGGCTTCGTTGCTCCTTTTGGAGTGTCGCTTCTTGTACAGAAAGTCATAACTAAGGCAAAGGCATTACTGACTGCTTGAACCCAACACACAGTGAAAAGCCTTCCAAGGTGTCACAGTGCCCAGTCCTGACACACACACAGAACTAAAAACATTTGGGCCTAGGAAAATTGGTCCTAAATAGTAACAGTGAATTTATGATGTGAGGGACATTACTGGGATGGGTGAGAGAGGGAGGTATGGGGAATCATTCTGTAGAGCTACAGGGGATAGAGGGGGTTAAAGGTCAACAGTTATGTAGTACTGACACATGCACAGCAAACCCAATAGAAGAAAAGGGAGAAGACTCTCTCCCAGTAGAAATGTTAACCAGAGACACCATAATGCATTAGCAGCACTATTAGGGTTTGTTTTTCTACCTTTATCCAGTATTTCAAAACAATATTTCAAGAGATTCCTTGAGAATGTTCTAGAACAACAAGAAATCTTGAGAAATCAGGAGTATAATTCATAAAAGCAATACACAAAACCTAACAATATTTTTCAACATTACCTTGTCTGATCTTTTATTTGCTTTAGTGAAATGAATGTATTTATTGCATGTCCAAAATGTTTTATAGGTAATTTTGTGTACATTTCAATGGTGGGATATTGTTATAATTATTTCCTCTAATTTCAATGTCTTAATGTTGATAAGGCTTTTTTTGTTTTAAAAGCCGTTGTGAAAATATCATGTCATTTCTGTTTGTTTCTATATTCCAAATCAACTTGGCAATAAAATGAATTGCATAATGGTTTCACACATCAGGCTTCATGTGGTTTATTCTGTTTGGGGATGAAACGAAACAACTTGAATATAGCAGTCTTTTCAACCCTTAGTACACTCAGTAACACTGGTTATGCCTGACCTCATTCTCACTAAAACTTTGCGCCCCTATGACACTAAGATATGCTATTATATCGATTTTCCCACAATGAAAAACGAATAATGCAACACATTATTGTCCAAATATTGTTTATACCCTGAATCATTTCTAAGATTTCCTAGACATGAACTATGTTTCCCCTGCCCCTCCGTGTGCTAAACAATGCACGACCAAGAATCTCAAATGAATCTCATACATCACACCAGGTCTACACGCAACACTGAGCACATCAATTACTCTGTCAACAAGAGCAAAGCCAGCCAGACACACACACACACACACACACACGTACACCTTTTCTATCACATTCTGTTGACGTGTCCTGATTGACTATTCAACAGCACATGAGAGATGAAGAAGATCCTGTGCGCGTCTGGCCTCTATCAATCCATTGCCAGGAACATGCCACGAGTTGCATTTTGACATGAAACAAATGAAAACGTCTTATTCAGACTATTCAGATGTGACAGGAACAAGCACAGGCCGTGAGCACTTCCAGGATACAAAGACACGTCATCATCACTGGGCTGTCAAATCAACATGGAGATACACAAAGTGCATGGGCCAGCAGGAAGACAGAACATGAGCTGGTTGGTTTACCTGGTTTCTGTTTGCACTGTCTCAGACATCTTCCTGTCACTGTGTGTTGGACATCATGTGGATGATGATGCCCACATCTTCTTCAGAGGTAGAGATAGGGGCTAAGGCAGGGGCAGGGATGTGAGCAGGGGCAGGGAGGTGGGCAGGGGCAGGGAGGTGGGCAGGGGCAGGGAGGTGAGCCGGGGCAGGGAGGTGGGCAGGGGCAGGGAGGTGGGCAGGGGCAGGGAGGTGGGCAGGGGCAGGGAGGTGAGCCGGGGCAGGGAGGTGGGCAGGGGCAGGGAGGTGGGCAGGGGCAGGGAGGTGAGCCGGGGCAGGGAGGTGGGCAGGGGCAGGGAGGTGATCAGGGGCAGGGAGGTGGGCAGGGGCAGGGAGGTGGGCAGGGGCAGGGAGGTGATCAGGGGCAGGGAGGTGGGCAGGGGCAGGGAGGTGGGCAGGGGCAGGGAGGTGAGCCGGGGCAGGGAGGTGGGCAGGGGCAGGGAGGTGAGCCGGGGCAGGGAGGTGAGCAGGGGCAGAGAGGTGAGCAGGGGCAGGGAGGTGAGCAGGGGCAGAGAGGTGGGCAGGGGCAGGGAGGTGATCAGGGGCAGGGAGGTGAGCAGGGGCAGAGAGGTGGGCAGGGGCAGGGAGGTGGGCAGGGGCAGGGAGGTGATCAGGGGCAGGGAGGTGGGCAGGGGCAGGGAGGTGGGCAGGGGCAGAGAGGTGGGCAGGGGCAGGGAGGTGGGCAGGGGCAGGGAGGTGGGCAGGGGCAGGGAGGTGAGCCGGGGCCAGGCCAGGGCACATTCTAACATGGTGCTCTGAGAAACCCGGAGCCTGCTGGCAGTATGCCTACACTCACCCTGCACTCTTTACCCCCTACCGCTCAGCAACACCCCAAATCAAATGCCAAAGGTCTGGGGTGTCTGGTGTCGGGGCACTGGAGGTGCCTTGAAACAACCTGGTAATGTAGAGGGCACAGTTGGTGGACAGTGGCACTTTTCCCCGTCCACTGCGACACACTCTCGTACACACACATGCACACACACCAGACAGCCAGGGGCCTGTCCACCAATCAGCAGGGCTCCTGGTTCAGAGCACAGCTCCACTGCAGCAGGGGCAGCCTGCGGACATCCATGTAGGGGAGTGGCAGAGTGTGAGTGGGGGAGGGGGGGTGTGTGTGGAAGGGGGTGAGGAAGCAGGGTGTTGAGGGGGCTAAGAAGGGTAAAGGGCGGCAGTCACTGTCACAGCATGGGGGTGGTTCGATCTGCCCAAGCAAAAATACACATCAGATGCTTACACGTGTGTAAATGCACACAGACGCACCAGCTTGCAAGCACACATACTCACGCACACGCCAGGCCAGGAAGGAGGGAAAGGAGGAAGACTCTCCGTTTCTCTCGAACCACATCCCTGCTCTCCTCTCCCCTCGTTCCTCCCCCCTCCTCCTCCTCTCCCCTCTCCCCTTACTCCTTGGACACCCCACTGAATGGAAAACAGCTGGATCAGGGACTGACCGGGAGAACATTGCCCAGCTCCTCGACGATCTCCCCTCCACCTCTCTCCTCTCCCCGCTCTCATCCCTCTTCCTCCCATCCCTCGCTCGCCCTCGCTCCCTCTCCTCATCTAAGGTGGGGGCTCCGCAGCTGAACAAAAGAAAAACAGCTCGTATGAGAACATGCTTCTAACCCACATATGGTCCTCTCTCCGTCTCTCTGAATTCATTTCCCAACTCAACTCCCCAGTGAAACGCTCTGTGTTATGACTAGTTCTGCTTCTGACATGTCGAAAAAGCCAAGGATATACTGCAGCTGAGCTCCACAGCCAAATATGCGTATATCCGTAACCGTGGGGACGTGTCAGGGCTGCGGAGCAGGATGAGGGGCTCTCCACTCCCAGGTCACCTGCTGTGGAGGGTAGGGGGGGGGGGGGGCAGCGGTGGCTGCAGGTGCTGGGAATCCACGTGCCTGAGATGCTGGGAGACGAAACAGACAAAGCCAGAGATATACAGTCTGTGTCTGTGGCGGCTAAACTCTGCCAGACACACGCTGTGCTCTCTCACTGCGACGTTTTACGAACTTTGGCTCGGCGCTGGAAGCCGGGGGTCCCACGCCTGGAGCGCGTTTCCCTCCACTTTTCGGTTTGTTGACGTGAACTAATGAGTCGAATGAGTCTGGCTCTGAACTCTGGCGTGTGACAGTTAACAAAGTGACAGGCATGGAGGTGTTGCAATGTGGTACGGGTGGCTCACTGACATAGTGAGAATTGGAGTGTCGCAGAGAGATGAGATCAGGTGTCGGGCGAGCTGAGAGATGGTGAATACAGGGGGGGGGGGGGGGGGGGGGGGGGGGGGGGTCACACAGACAGGAAGCTCGCCTGTTCTCCTGTGGTCATGCCTTAGATGCAGGCTGTGGGCACAGTGAGGGTGTGTGTGTTTGAAAGTAATGTAGGTGTGAGTGTATGTGTGAATACGGTCGTGCTGGGGGTGGTGGTGGTGGTGTGTATGTGTGTGTGTGTATGCCATCGCAATTTCCTGTCTTCAGAGTCACATGTGGCACCCAGTACTTGACAAATCCACCCATCCTGTTTCTCTTAGCAAATACAAGCCTATAGAGAGCAAGACATGTAGACTTGAACACACACCTACCCCCCCACCCCACCTCACCCCACCCCAGAGCAGTGACCTCGCCTTCCCCGAGTCACCAGCTGCAAACATCACATCTGAGAGATCGATACGATCTCTGGGGCGAGAGCGCACACATGTACCCCCTCCGCCCTGGCATGGGGCTGGAGGCTCAGCGGGCTAATGCTAATGCATTAGTCATGCAGAGACGCTGGAAGCTGTGGGGAAGCACATGGTAAGCAGGGACTTCACAGCAGATATACTGCTATCATCCAGCAGACTAGAGGGTGGGGGGGGGGAGAGGAGGAGGCTGACAAGCCTGGACAGAGGCTCTCTGGCCTGGGGGAGAGGAAGGCTCGGGCCAGCCTGGCTGAGTCACACCTCTGGAGCTCAGAACAGAGAGCTGGCAGGGCCCGGGCCACAGGCACAGCTGACACACACACACACACACACACACACATGGGGGGAATCATGAGATCGCTATCTACTGTAGCGAGGACCGAGAGAGGTGAGGGAGAAGAGGGGAGGAGGACGTGGGAGAAAGCGTGTTGTGTTATGTGTGATAGTGAAAGTATCAGTTAACGGTGTGCTTAGGCGTTGATGCCGCTATGTGAAGCACAGTTTGGGTCTGGACAGGACATGCACTTTGTGTAAGTGTGTGTGTTTGTGTGTGTGTGAGAGACAAGTTTAAAGTAAATGAGGCATTAGAAGAGGGTGTACATTACCACTACAGTGTAAAAGGCTACACTTTAAAAGGCAGACCATTAGTATTCCCTGAAGTGGGTGCTTATTACCTGTTTGTGTGTGTGTGTGTGTGTGTGTGCATGTATTGAGAGGGTGTGAGTGCTACAGCATTTGAGGAAAAAAATGAATGAGGG